>NW_013666114.1:278583-327847 GCF_000517525.1 Limulus polyphemus | reverse complement strand
ACAAAGAATGATGGTCCTCGTATTTTTAGCTCACCGAACATGTTCCTTGACATATGAATTGTTTTGTTGTACAAAGAATGATGGTCCTCGTATTTTTAGCTCACCGAACATGTTCCTTGACATATGAATTGTTTTGTTGTACAAAGAATGCTGGTTCACGTATCTTTAGCTCACCGAACATGTTCCTGGACATGTGGATTATTTTTTTGTTTAAACACTGCTGGTCCACATATGTTTAGCTCTTCGATCATATTCTTTGTTGTACAAACAATGCTTCTACACGTGTTTTTAGCTCACGGAACATGTTCTTTGACATGAGCATTATTTGGTTTTTACAAACAATGCTGGTCCTTGTATCTTTAACTCAAGGAACATGTTCCTTGACATGTGAATTTTTTGTGTACAAAAATGCTGATCTACATATCCGTCGCCCGTCAATAATGATCCTTGATATGTGAATTGTTTGGTATGTCTAATCAATGCTGGTCCAAGTATAGTTAGCTCACGGAACATGTTCTTTCACATGTGAATTGTTTTGTTGTACAAACAATGCTGATCCACTTATCTTTAGCTCACTAAAAATGTTCCTTGGCATTTGAATTGTTGGGCATGCATAAACAAAGCTGGTCCACGTATCTTTAGCTCACTGAACATGTTCCTTGAAATGCGAATTGTTTTTTTGTACAAACAATGCTAGTCCACGTATATTTAACTCACGGAACATGTTCCTTGACATGTAAATATTTTTGTGAACAAACTATGCTGGTCCACATATCCGTCGCTAACCGAACATGATCCATGTGAATTCTTTGGTGTGTACAAACAATGCTGGTCAACATATTTTTAGCTCACCAAACATATTCCCTGACATTTGAAATATTTGGTATGTACAAACAATGCTGGTCTACGTATCTTAAGCTCACGGAACAGGTTCTTTTATTTGTGAATTGTTTTGTTGTACAAAAAATGCTGGTCCACGTATCTTTAGTTCACTGAAAATGTTGTTTGACATGTGCATTATTTGGTATATACAAACAATACTAATCCTTGTATTTTTAACTTACGGAACATGTTCCTTAACATAGGAATTGTTTTGTGTACAAATAATGCTAGTCCCCGTATTCTTCGCTTACCGAACATGATCCTTGGTATGTGAATTGTTTTGTTGTACAAACAATGCTGCTCCACGTATCTTTAGCTCACGGAACACGTTAAATCACATGTGACTTGTTTTGTTGTACAAACAATGCTGGTCCACGTATCTTTAGCTCACGGAACAGTTTACATCACATGTGAATTATTTTGTTGTACAAACAATGCTGGTGCACGTACTTTTAGCTCACGGAATAGGCTCGTTCATTTGTGAATTGTTTTGTTGTACAAATAATGCTGGTCCACGTATCTTTAGCTCACCAATGATGTTTCTTGACTTTTGAAATATTTGGTATGTACAAACATTGCTGGTCCACGTATCTTTAGCTCACTGAAAATGTTCATTGACATGTGAATTGTTATGTTGTACAAAAAAACCCTGTTCCGTAAGCTAACGATACATCGACCAGCATTGTTTGTACAACAAAACAATTCACATGTCAAGGAACATTTTCAGTGAGTTAATAAACGTGGACCAGCATTGTTTGTACATACCAAAGAATTCACATATCAAGGATCATGTTCGTTTAGCGACGGATATGTGGACCAGCATTGTTTGTACAACATCACAATTCATTTGTCAAGGAACATGTTCCGTGAGTTAAAAATACAAGGACCAGCATTGTTTGTATATAACAAATAATACATATGTCAAAGAACATGTTCTGTGAGCTAAATATACCTGAACAACCATTGTTTTTACATCAAAACAATTCCCATTTCAAAGAACATGTTCTGTGAGTTAAATATATGTGGACCAGCATTGTTTGTACATACCACATAATGCACATGTCGAAGAACATGTTCGGTAAACTTAAGATACGTGGACCAGCTTTTTTTGTACATGCCAAACAATTCAAATATCAAGGAACATGGTTAGTTAGTTAAAGATAATTGGACCAGCATTGATTGTATAGCAAAACAATTCATATGTCAAGGAACATCTTTGTTAAGCTGATGAAAAGTGGAACAGCTTTGTTTGTACAACAAAAGAATTCACATGTCAAGGAACATCTTATGTGAGCTACATATACATGGACCAGCATCGCTTGTACATACCAAATATTTCACATGTCAGTGAACATGTTTGGTGTGCTAAAGATACGTATACAATTATTGTTTGTACAACAAAACAAATCACATGTCAAGTAACATTTTCAGTGAGCTCCGGATACGTGGACCAGCATTGTTTATACATACGAAATATTTCACAAGTCAAGGAACATCATTGTTGAGCTAAAGATACGTAAACCAGCATTATTTGTACAACAAAACATTTCACAAATGAAGGAACCTGTTCCGTGAGCTAAAGATACGTGGACCAGCATTGTTTGTACACAAAACAATTCACATGTCAAGGAACATGTTCCGTAAGCTAAAGATACATGGACCAACATTGTTTGCACATACCAAATAATTCAAATGTCAAGGAACATGTTCCATGAGCTAAAGATATATGGACCAGCTTTCTTTGTACATTCCAAACAATTCAAATGTCAAGGAACATGATTAGTTAGCTAAACATAATTGGACCAGCATTGTTTGTACAGCAAAACAATTCACATGTCAAGGAACATCTTTGTTAAGCTGAAGATAAGTGGAGAAAAAGAACATGTTCCGTGATAATAAATATACGTGGAGCAGTATTGTTTGTAAAAAACAAACAATTCACATATCAAGGATCATGTACGGTTAGCGACCGATATGTGGACCGGCATTGTTTCTTCATAAAACAATTCACATTTCAAAGAACATGTTCTGTGAGTTAAATATATGTGGACCAGCATTGTTTGTACATACCAAATAATGCACATGTCAAAGAACATGTTCTATGAGCTAAATATACGTGGACTAGCATTGTTTGTACAACAAAACAATTCACATTTCAAGGAACATGGTTAGTTAGCTAAGGATAAGTGGAGCAGCTTTGTTTGTACAACAAAACAATTCACATATCAAGGAACATTTTTAGTGAACTAAGGATACGTGGACCAGCATTGTTTGTACAAAACAAACAATTCACATATCAAGGATCATGTTCGGTTACGAACCGATATGTGGACCAGCATTGTTTGTTCACAAAACAATTCACGTGTGAAAGAACATGTTTCTTGATCTAAACATTCGTGAAGCAATTTTTTTTGTACATATCAAATAATTCACATATCAAGGATCTTGTTCAGCGAACGAAGGATACGTGGACCAGCATTGTTTGTACACAAAACAATTCACATCTCAAGAAACATGTTCCGTGAGCTAAAGATACGTTTTGCAATATTGTTTGTAGAACAAAATAATTCACATGTCAAAGAACAGCATTGTTTGTACAACAAAACGATTCACATATCAAAGAACACGTACCGTGAACTTAATATACGTCTACCAGCATTGTTTGTACATACCAAATAATGCACATGTCAAGGTACATGTTCCATGAGCTAAAGATACGAGGACCAGCTTTGTTTGTGCATGCCAAACAATTCAAATGTCAAGGAACATTTTCGGTGAGCTAAAAATAAGTGGACCAGCATTGTTTGTACAACAAAACAATTCACATGTCTGCTAAACGTATCTTTAGCTCACAGAACATGTTCTTTAACATGTGAATTGCTATGTTGTAAAAACAATGCTGCTCCACGTATCCATTGTTCACCGAACATAATCCTTATGTGTGAATTGTTTGGTATGTACAAACAATGCTGGTCAACGTACATTTAGCTCAAGGAACATGTTCTTTCACATGTGAATTGTTTTGCTGTACAAACAATGCTGGTCCACGTATCTTTAGCTCACAGAACCGGTTACTTAACATGTGAATTGTTTTGTTGTACAAACAATGCTGCTAAACGTATTTTAAGCTCACGGAACATGTTCCTTGACATGTGAACTTTTTTGTTGTACAAACAGAAACAATTTACATGTTAACGAACATTTTGGTGAGCTAAAAATACGTGGACCAGCATTGTTTGTACAATAAAACAATTCACAAGTGAAGGAACCTGTTCCGTGAGCTAAAGATACATGGACCAGCATTGTTTATACATACCAAATATTTCACTTGTCAATGAACATGTTCCATGAGCTAAATATAGGTGGACCAGCATTGCTTGTACATACCAAACAATTCACATATCATGCAACATGTTCGTTGAGTGAAGGATACGTGGACCATCATTGTTTGTACACAAAACAATTCAAATGTCAAGGAATATTTTCCTTGAGCTAAAGACACGTGGACCAGCATTGTTTTACACACCAAACAATTCACATGTCAAGAATCATGTTCGGTGAACGAAGGATACGAGGACTAGCATTGTTTGTACACAAAACAATTCACATGTGAAGGAATAAGTTCCGTGAGCTAAAGATACGTTTTCCAGTATTGTTTGTACAACAAAACATTTCACTTGTCAAAGAACATGATTCGTAAGCTAAAGTCGATCGGCATTGTTTGTACAACAAAACAATTCACACGTCAAGGAACATTTTCAGTAAGTTAACGATACGTGAACTAGAAGTTGTACAAACAATGCTGGTCCACTTATCTTTTGCTCATGGAACATGTTCTTTGACATGTGAATTGTTTGGTATGTACAAACAATGCTGGTTACGGTATATTTAGCTCACGAAACATATTCCTTGACATGTGAATTGTTTTGTGTACAAACAATTCTAGTCCACGTATTCTTCACTCACCGTGGACCAGCATTGTTTGTACAACAAAACAATTCACATGTTAAGGAACATGTTCCTGGACCAGCTTTGTTTGTGCATGCCAAATAATTCAAATATCAAGGAACATTTTCAGTGAGCTAAAGATAAGTGGACCAGCATTGTTTGTACAGCAAAACAATTCACATGTCAAGGAACATCTTTGGTGAGCTAAATATACGTCGATCAGCATTGTTTTTACAATAAATCAATTCACATGTGAAAGAACATGTTCCGTGAGCTACATATACGTGGACCAGCATTGCTTGTACATACCAAATATTTCACATGTCAATGAACATGTTTGGTGAGCTAAAGATACGTATACAATTATTGTTTGTACAACAAAACGAATCACATGTCAAGACTCATTTTCAGTGAGCTAAAGACACGTGGACCAACATTGTTTGTACAACAAAACAAATCACATATGATGTAACCTATTCCGTGAGCTAAAGATTCGTGGACCAGCATTATTTGTACAACAAAACAATTCACATGTGATGTAACCTGTTCCGTGAGCTAAAGATACGTGGAGCAGCATTGTTTGTACAACAAAATAATCAAATTTCAAGGAACATGTTCGGTGAGCTAAATATACGTCGACCAGCATTGTTTGTACATACAAAACAATTCACATATAAAGGAACATGTTCGATGAGTGAAGATTAAGTGGACCAGAATTGTTTGTACACAAAACAATTCACATGTCAAGGAATATGTTCAGTGAGCAAAATATACGAATGGGTAATGAAGAAAAACTTTAATATAACAGCAAATGTACAACGTTTCGACAAGGTTTTGTCATCATCAGGTACAAGTTTTTCTTCATTACCCATTCAAACCGTCTCCAGCCATTATTAGTCTCAAAGTGGGTTCCTCGTCATCGAACATGTCAAGGAACATGTTCCAGGAGCTAAAAATACGTTTAGCAGCATTCTTTGTACATACCAAATATTTAACATGTCAAGGAACATCTTCGGTGAGCTAAATGTAAGTGGACCAGCATTGTCTGTACAACAAAAACAATTCACACGTGAAAGAACATGTTCTGTGAGCTAAAAATACGTTTAGCAGCATAGTTTGTTAAAAACAATTCACATGTCAAAGAACATGTACCGTGAGATAAATATACGTCGTCCAGCATTTTTTTGAACATACCAAATAATGCACATGTCAAAGAACATGTTCCATGAGCTAAATATACGTATCATGAACATTTAATAACGGATATCATGAACATTTAATAAAGAATTTCATGAATATTTAATAACGGATATCATGCTTTTTCATTAATACCAAACAAAATAATATAGAAAATCTGACCCTTTTTGAGTTACATAAATAGCAACAAAATAAAATTGGCTTTTTCCTATTTACTCTAACTGTAGAAAAAATCAATTCGAATAACATTTTAGAGCATAAGTTCTAAGTAAGTAATATATTCGGAGTGGTGTTACTAAGTAAGTAATATATGTGGAGTGATGGCCCTAAGTAAGTAATATATGTGGAGTTATTCAAATTCGATGACGAGGAACCCACTTTGAGACTAATAATGGCTGGAGACTGTTTCATGAACATTTAATAACGGATATCGTGAACATTTAATAACGGATATCATGAACATTTAATAACGGATATCATGAACATTTAATAACGGATATCATGAACATTTAATAACAGAATATCTGTTATTAAATGTTCATGATATCCGTTATTAAATATTCATGATATCCGTTATTAAATGTTCATGATATCCGTTATTAAATGTTCATGATATCTGTTATTAAATATTCACATACGTGATAAAATCCATGGTGGACAATTAAAAAAAAATATGAAAAATCTGTAATTTAGCGTGACTTTAGCATGAATGTTAAATCTATTGGTTTCCAATGCTTTGCTTGCTTTCGACGTTCAACAGTGTACTGATTAATTATTACTGTTATGAAAAAGATCTGTGTTTTTTCTTTTCGTCCTTGTTGGCTTGATATTGTTTAAATTCCGTGTGTAAGACATATAGATTAATTTTTCAACACTATTTTGTAACTAATATGATATTATTTTATACATATATTCAATGGTTCAGAAATATTTCCTTTAAATAAATTTTCGTAGCCCTCTATCTTAAATTAGTTGGTATGAAATAGTCAATGTTTATGTTATGTTACATAAAAGATTCTGAGCTATAAAACGTGCCACTTAAATTTTATTTTACAAATCACTTCTCCTATTAACGTTATAACTATATGGTTAATTCCATTGTTCTATGTTTCATACTACTAGTCATTAACATTCATTCTTTGCAATTGATTCTATTCTGTATGACATGTTGCATAAAATTCGATGAATAACGTTAAGCCTATATAAACAATCGTATATTTCTATACCCATCGTATTAGTTGTATTATATTTCTTAATTCCTTATTGTGTTTTTTTACCTGTTATTATATGTTTTTCCTGGAGCGCATAGCTCTACCCGCAGGGAACTGTGCTACGATTTTCTCAGATGTAACTGATTGTCCCTCCAGTGGCACAGCGGTATGTCTGCAGACTTAGAATGCTAGAAACTGGGTTTCGATGACCGTGGTGGGCAGAGCACAGATAGCCCATTGTGTAGCTTTGAGCTTAATTCCAAACAAACAAACAGTAAATGATTTAGCCACCAGTTCTATTACGGGGATTTTTGCTCAAGATATTTCCTCGTGAATATAATTTAAATATTATGTATTAAAAATCATGTTTTAGCTTCAAAGGAGTGTTTCTAATTAACTGTTAGAAGGCAGACGCTATTAGTTGCAGAACTCGGTTAAGTATGAACAACGAGAAACAAGCATAGAATATAGCCTTTGTTAGATTGGAAAAAAATATAGTTTGACGAATTGATTGTTGGCTTGAAGATTCTATGTATAAAATCAGGTATACATTGAATACACAATCACCATCAAATTAATCCTTGCATAAATCTAGCTGTACATTATACATATAATCATCAGAATATTCTGTGTGTAAATCTAGGTATAAATTATCCAAATTACCATCAAGATAATCCTTGCATACGTCTAGTTATGGATTATACACCTGATCATGAAGATAATACGTGTTCAATCTGGTATGCATGATTAGTATGATCGTCAAGATAATCCGTGTATGAATCTAGATATACATTATCCGCATAATAATCAAGATTATCCGTGTATAAATCTAGATATACATTATCCGCATGATAATAAAGATAATCCGTGTATAAAATCTAGATATACATTATCCGCATGATAATAAAGATAATCCGTGTATAAATCTAGATATACGTTATCCGCATGATAATAAAGATAATCCGTGTATAAATCTAGATATACATTATCCGCATGATTATAAACATAATCCGTGTATAAATCTAGATATACATTATCCGCATGAAAATCAGGATAATCCGTGTATAAATCTAGATATACATTATCCGCATGATTATAAACATAATCCGTTTATAAATCTAGGTACAGATTATCTACATTTGCATCAAGATCATCCAAAATGTAATTTGTTCAGTACTTTATTCTCTAAAAACAGTGTTATGAAATATAAGAAAACAAACAGAAAATTGATTCCCTTCATAATAAAATCACCTTCATTACTATGGCAGTAGATTCTCGTGGAACTTGGAATATACAGTTGGATTATTATAAAAGTTAATGCCAAATTCCAACTATAATTATACACGTACAAGCAATTAAAGAAGTCATGCTTTGAATTGTAAGCACAAGGACTAAATACTCCCAGTATAATCTGTAAGTTCTCAAACGTTTCTTACACTGTACAAGAAAAACAGGTTTCATTTGTTCAATAACATCACTTGATCTAAACCAATTGCTTATATAAATTGGTAAAAACCCGTGAACTATACCTACCATAATGCATGCTATAAATAAATAAAAACGTATAGTGAGTGACTTTGCATCCAGTATTGATCTTGGTACAACACTATTAATGTTGACTCGAACAAGTGCAAGTTCACTAATCAGCTATGTTTATCTAAATAATTACAAGAAAACACGTAACTCATATCCGTACTTTATTGTTATCCCCTTATATCTTTCAATGATTGGTCCTTTATTGTGTTTGGAGAGACAACCGCTGTGGATGAACGAATTAACTAGGGTTTGCTTTATTATCATTATACTGAACCGGTTCCTATTTAAAAACCTAGACATGTATATATATATATATATTACCTAAACATATGTTTTGCATAAGCAGTTTACGTATTTGTCCCAAATGTTTTGCTCAAAGACTATTAAAACTATATTATATACTTTCCTTAAAGATAATACTAACATGATGTAATATTTTGTAAATTTCATATTGAGTATGTGCTTAAACTCTTCGTCATTACGTAGTTTTATATATACTATATTTACCGTACTTCATCCGAGTTAACCTTCCGATGACTCAACGGTAAGTCTTAAGGCATATAATGCTAAAAATGGGTCTCGATACCCTCGATGGGCACAGCACACATAGCCTATTTTGTAGCTTTGTGCTTAACAAATAAACAAAAAAATAATCAGTACATAATTTGGACACATACGTACTCAAAACCTAATCCACAATTAATTTGAAAATAACCAAGCAATTTTATAGGATTTTATTAGAATTAAATTGGGAAAAATTGGGCAATTGGATAATATATGATCCAGAACTAGTTTCGAGATATCATACAAACTGTATAAAATTTAAATGAAGATTAAAGTTGAAAGCTGCACACTAGAATAAAACCTGATCCAGAATTAACTTGAAAGTTACTAAACTCTTGTGCATAACGTGATTAATATGAAGAAACTAGATAAGTTATCCAGTTTGACAATCGGGTAGAACTTCATCCAGCTTAGTAAGAACATCTGGATAGAAGCTGATCCAAGGTAAGTTATCCAGTTTGACAATCTGGTAGAACTTCATCCAGCTTAGTAAGAACATCTGGATAGAAGCTGATCCAAGGTAAGTTATCCAGTTTAACAATCGGGTAGAACTTCATCCAGCCTAGTAAGAACATCTGGATAGAAGCTGGTCCAAGGTAAGTTATCCAGTTTGACAATCTGGTAGAACTGCATCCAGCTTAGTAAGAACATCTGGATAGAAGCTGATCCAAGGTAAGTTATCCAGTTTGAAAATCTGGTAGAACTTCATCCAGCTTAGTAAAAACATCTGGATAGAAGCTGATCCAAGGTAAGTTATCCAGTTTGACAATCTGGTAGAACTTCATCCAGCTTAGTAAGAACATCTGGATAGAAGCTGGTCCAAGGTAAGTTATCCAGTTTGATAATCTGGTAGAACTTCATCCAGCTTAGTAAGAACATCTGGGTAGAAGCTGATCCAAGGTAAGTTATCCAGTTTGACAATCGGGTAGAACTTCATCCAGCTTAGTAAGAACATCTGGATAGAAGCTGATCCAAGATAAACTTATTAATTTGGAATACATCGTATCTTGTTAGATCTTAGTTACTTCAAAATTGCAATAGTTACTAGTTAAAAGCGATTTAATCTTTAAAAGTTCTGATACGACTTCAACGAGTAATGAAAAACTTTATTATAACTGTACGACGTTTCGACAAGATTTTGTTATCCTCTTGTTGAAACGTCGTACAGTTATTAAGTTTTTTATTACTTGTCAAGCTGTCTCAAAACTTTTATATTTTTAATAATTGATTCCTTGTTATCAAGATTTAATCATTGTTTTCTCTGCATTGTTGAAATGAAATAGTGATATTTTTATCTTATCTTGAAAGAAGATCACAGTGAAAATTTAGTGAAAGGCAATTAACTGACAAACATAATTACCAGCAACTTAGATGTTGTATTAGCTGACAGCGCAATATGTAATAATTATATATATATATATATATATATACATACATAGATACTATTCTAAACAGAAAAGTATAGAGGAGACTTTGACTATGAACCTAACCGTGTATGGTTAGAACAGTCATTAACTGTATTGTCACAGACAAGCAGGTGTAGTAATAGAAGTATTAAGTATAACTGTATTCGTACATATGTATACGTACGTTGAATTTGTTACGCGCATACCGATCATTATGTGTACAGTTACGTACGGCGAAGTGAACGAGTGATTACAATTGTATACATATGTACAACTAAACGTAAAAAGCTCTACGTTTAATTCATCCTGAAAGAAAACCTATCTTTCTTGGCTTTAACTCTAATTTAATATTTAACAGTCCATTCTATTGTACAAAGTATTTGTACACCTACGTTACAATATAGCAGTCTTTGTTCATCTCTGTAAATGTCAAAGCTTTATTTTTTAGCTTGTATTCTAACTTTCCATGTGTCGCTATCATCACCTGGCAGTTGTGACACTCAGGAGCTCTTTTTCAAGTTCAATTCACGTTTATAACAATTGCAGGTAGATCACGGCGTGGGAAGAATTGATTCTAAAGAATTTGTTTTTTGCTGAATCAGGAACCCTGACCATTTTCACTCACTTTAGTTAGTCTAACAAACTGTAATCCATAAAGCTAGTTTTGGAAATATACTTAGATCATTAAATGCTACGATACAGTTTCTTCAACGATTTCTTTTATTACATGTTTACATATTTTCTGTACTTAATCCAATGGAAAGTTATAGAAATCTCTTAGTTCACTCGTATTTGAAGCTTGACTAGAAACGAAGATCCATTGATTTAGTTTTATGCTTCTTGTTCTAGACATTAAAAGTTTAGTTTAGTTTTAGTGTTAGTTCATCACGGTCTTCACTGAGATATAAAGTTTTTCTGAAATACGATATACAAAGTGTAATTCTCCTCTTGTGCCCAAAAACGTTCACTCAGCATAAATTAGGTTATACATTTCTGGAAGACACCCAAATAGTAAACCCATATGTAGGGACTTGCAATAACTACATATAAGAAAATAATTATATTTGAAAAAAAAAATACACCAACGAAGAAAACATTTACCCTGATAAGGAATGCATAACATCATAAAGAAAGACCAACACAACAAAAAGAGAATTACATTAACAAGAAAAAGACATACCGGTAAGACTGGACACATAACATTATAGAAGAAACCACTTACGTCGACAAACGAAGGACATACGTTAATAAACAAGACCGAAGGTACATCATATATACTATGAATTTATCTAAATATAGAACAAAAAAGGTACGTCATTAAAAAGAGAGTTACATTAACAAAAAATAAGTTACATAATTCAGAAAAACAAGCTTTACTCCAAACGTTTCGACAAGAAGGAATAAAGAAAGTGAGATCAAAAGGAATTGAATCAACACACGGAGAAGCCGTTTTTGCACTCTGTACACCAAAAGAGAAGGAAGCTGTACCGGCTACCATAAGAAACGGTAAATCAACACTGTGGAAATGAACTACACCACAAGGAAAAAGTGAGCTACGCAAACAAAGATAGGAGTTAAATCAACATCGAACTTGTAGATAAACCATCAGTAAGAGCTTACACCAATATGGGGTAGAAAGTTCAACTTACAAAATAAGAGAGAGAGTTTCGCCAAGTGACAAGAACAAAATATGGCAATGTGAAGAAAGTCTTCACGATAAAGGACACAGAAGTAAATATAAACACAGCTATATATTAACATAACGATAGCAACTTAAGCCAACAGGGTGCGTCATCTTTAAATCAACATGCAGATAATTACATTAGTTTGAATGAACTCGTACTTAGAAATAAAACGTGATTAAGCGTGCAGTTGGAGTGCACGTGACTGTTATCACCTCACTCTTGAGTATGGTGTAGGTCGGTACACGTTTCCAGTAAGAAAGTGCTCTTAGGTCAAATATATACAATTTTGCTTTTTTCTTTAACATAGAAATCCCTTCATTGTTTTGTTTCACTTAAAACCCCCAATACATTTCGTTAATTTTAAATAGCAGTTCCTGTTTATTATTTTTGTCCACACCATCGTTTAAAATAAATTTTATTTGGCCTAAAAATCTTTTTATACAGGTTATTTCAACTAAAAAAAACACACCGTTTTTTTAAGTTTCATCTAAAAACACTTTAATACGTTTAATTTAATTTAAAACAATGTTTGACTCGTTTCATCCAAAGAAACAAAATTATATCACACATATCATTTAATCTAAAATACCGTTTGACACTTTTCGTCTAAAAACATTTAATACATTTAATTTAATTTAAAACAATGTTTGACTCGTTTCATCCAAAGAAACAAAATTATATCACACATATCATTTAATCTAAAATACCGTTTGACACTTTTCGTCTAAAAACATTTAATACATTTAATTTAATTTAAAACAATGTTTGACTCGTTTCATCCAAAGAAACAAAATTATATCACACATATCATTTAATCTAAAATACCGTTTGACACTTTTCGTCTAAAAACATTTAATACGTTTAATTTCATCTAAAAATAGTCCATGTGTTCATTTTAACTGAAAAAACCGTCCATAAAATTATTCTAAAATCACTTGATGAATTCCGTTTAATCTAAAACATAAAACACAATTTCGCTCATTCCAACTAAACACAACTTTTCACATGTTCAATTCCATTTAAACAACCGTTTGAGGTTTTAATATAAAATCCCTTTCACTCATTTTATTTCGCTTAAAACAACAACTAATATATTTCTTTCATATAAAATCCCATTTCCCCAATTTACGTGATTTTTAACATCGTTTCACAGATTTAATTTTACTTAAAACACCGTTTCTCTCACTTAATTTATTTAATCCACGTTTCGCTTCATCCAGAACACAAGTTAACGCAATTACTTAGCTTGAAGATTCAGTCCACACATTTGAATCCGCGTTTCGATACCCGTGGTGGGCCGAGCACAGATAGCTCATTGTGTAGCTTTGTGCTTAATTACAAACAAACAAATACCTAGCACATAATATTTTTTGCGACTGACCTGCTTATCAGAAACATTTATACAGTTTATCACTTGGAATGTATTATAATTATAATGTTTCCATAATTACAAGAACAGTTACCTATTGGTATTATCAGGATTATGAAGTACTGATTAATTATGCTCAAACTAAACAACACATACGCTAATTCTCCATTAAACTAATTTATATCATTATTATTTGTATGAGTCATTTACATATTCAAGCAAAATGAAGTGCTCTACGTCACTTTGGAAAAAGTATATGTTAAAGTGACTGCAGCCTTGCCTATGGAAATTGGCTAATTTTATTATTCTCAAGATCAACTAACGCTAATATAATTTTCTATTTATCAAGAAGAAACAGGTTGAACACAGAACCTGATAGAATAATATTTTTTTCTATTTCTTGGTGCTTCCATTTTTTACTATAAATTCAGCTGTTTCTTTTTATGCAATGTTGTTGACTTGTATAAAGATTAATTTCATGCACTAAACTTTATGTTTACGTTATATATACTAGCGAAAGTACCCGGCTTCGCTCGGGGTTGTAGATGATAATGTGAGTTTGTATATTCGTCAAACCTCTTTAATCAATGGAGACTTTAAGCTAAGAAACAAACAAATATATATATTTAATTTTGTAGTTTATACATTTCATTTTATACTTTCAGTTCATAGAATAAAAGGAATATTAGGTTAAATCATTGTTGGAACGCAACGTTACCAAAACGCACTGGCTTTTCTACATATTAAAAGTTGTTATATAAGGATCCATTTCTTTTTCTATGTGTTTTTTTCACTAGCTTGCCTCATAAAAAGATTTGCACACGCACTTGGATAAGTAATAATACCCAGGTGCACACCCTCAGAGTACACTTAATATGGGTGCAAAATTTCAGGTTTTTAGATTCTTTCGTCTTGGAGCTATGTCAATCACAGATACACAAACACGCACGAGCGCAGGCACACACGAGCGTCTGTCTGGATGTCGGTGATTTCTATTCGTAATATAAGAAACCCCATTTTTCCTATGTTGTTTTTCGCTAGCTTGCCTCATCAAAAAGATGCGCACGTGCATGAGCGCACGCACGCGGATAAGATAAATAATACTCAGGTGCACATCCACAGGGTACACTTAGTATGAGTGCAAAATTTCAGGTTCCTAGGTTCTTTCCTCTTGGAGCTATGGCGATAACACATACACATACACGCACGCGCACACGTGCGTATCTGTCTGTCTGTGATTTCTATTTATAATATAAGGAACCACTTATTTTCTATTTTGGTTTTCGCTAGCTTCAATAAAAAGGTGCGCATGCGCGCTCGCCCGTGGATAAGACAAGTAATAATACCTCAGAGTCCACCAGGGTGTAAAATTTCAGTTTTCTAGGTTCTTTGCTCTTGGAGCTATGGTAGTCACATTTTCTTTTCTATATGTCTTTTTTTGCTTGCTTACCTCACAAAAAGATGCACTCGAGCACGCGCGCACGTACGTGTATAGGTATTAACACCCAGGTGCATTCCCTCAGGGTCCACTTAGTATGTGTGCAAAATTTCAGGTTTCTAGGTTCTTTTCTCCTGGAGTTATGGCGGTCACACACACAGACCCACAGACACGCCCTTTTATTATTATAGATATATTTATGGTCTAGCAGTCTTTCAATGCTCTCTATCCATACGACGATAAAAAAGGAACTTATTTCAAAACAGAGTGGGCTTTTTTTTTCTACATATATATATTTTATTTGTTCCTTTAACCTTCCGAGATACTTCTGTACTACACATCTTACATCTTTATTATCGTGTTTGTGTATAGGGGGAGGAAGAAGAACATGAGTTTTGGAACCAGATTACTAATACAGACAGAGAAAGTAGTCTATGCTAAACGCCGAGAGCTAAAGCCGCGAAGTTCTGAACACGTTGAACTACACGTACTTCTATGCTGATTGAAAAACAGTATGACTATCGATTGATCGTACTCCAGAGAGGGAATTCAAGGATTCACTCTGCTTTTTCTGTCAAGTCTGATTTCTTCTGTTTAATGGGACAAACATTGTTTAGATAAGACACATCGTGCCTCTAATCTTCCAACAGAGAACAATACGTGTCTTTGTAAGAGTAAGCTCTAGATTAGTGAGAGCTCTTCTTGAAACTAGAAATCGGAAATAGTGTTGTATTTTTATGTTATCATACGAGTGTGTTCTAATTTAAGTACTTATGCATTAATTTTCATCTATCAGCTATGACGACATTTTATTTATTTTTTAAAGCAAAATCTAGTTTTAGCGATTCAAATTTTCTTCCCAGAGAAAAAAAAGAAACATTGATGCTCAAGTGGAAACTTAATACTATGAAGTAAAGTTCAAAAGTGCTCTTGAATTAATAAATTACGAAAACCTTATCCTCAAGAACCAACCCTTGCGCGAAATCAGCCATTCTGTGGGTGTCATTTTATATTGATAATCGAAGACGAGCAAGTACCTAACGTATTTCACGGTTCTTATATTTTAATCTTGCAAATAACTGTATAAACTATTCAATCTATTTTTATGTAAAATATAGATGACTGTTTTCCAAGATTATAATACTATTTTTACATGTCTGTAATTGTAAATTCGTAATAAACTAGTTAATACGAACGTAGAAAACCAACTTCCGCGATCAAGTGGCAGTTTAATGGTTACTTCACTGGCTTTAGAGTTTAAAATTATTTAATCCTGTAAAACGCAGTAAATGTTTATATCAGTCTAATGCCAAGTTACCGCATTTATGTTCGGTGTTTACAAAAAGGTGTGTCTTTTTCTTTGGTGTATTAAAACTGGTGTTTATTTCAAACCTTATTTCTTTGTACTGGTTAGTTTAAGTCAATGCATTCAGTGTTTATAATTGATCCAAGTGTTTTCTGTAATTTGATTTGGTTCTTTGGTCACAAAAGTGGAAGTGAGTGACGTCATTACAGAATGGCTCCATAAGACTCACCGCTGGAGCAAGTGCTTGTTGTAGTGAAGGTCACTTGATATATTAATAAGTCCGTGAATCGTTATAATCTTCTAATTACATGAATGATTACCATAGCAATCTTTTGTAGACAAGCTAAAAGTTTCGTAATGAAGCATTTTCCACTCTTCCCAGCAAAAGTCATATGAAGACTTGATTTATCATATGTTTTATAGAACATATGGAACCTTCATGTACCACTGGCCAGTTCACCACGTAGCCTAGTAACTTCTTATGTCAGAAGAGCTCGATATGTTTCCTTGTCTTCCCTTTCGTGTCTGGAATTCAATTACGTGGGAAGGAAAAGGACCATGATGAAGTTAAGCTTCCCAAGAAGCTTAGGCCTAGAATCTTCACAAACAAAAACTTTTATCGGAATTGAAATGAACGGAAAAACACTATCCTGCTCCTAAATGTGGAAACTCGGTTAATGGAAGAAGTCGAGTTTTGCTTCTGAACCATATGTAAAGTCACTTAAATCAAAAGTTTTATAGTAGTTGAACTTTCACTTTTTCATGGTAGCTACCTTTTTGGACTGATATTATTTCAAATTTGGAGAAGAAAAAAGAGGTTTTATTTATATTAATAAAAAAAAAACGTTTTCAGAATGTATACCCTAGTAATGCATTCCTACTTAAAAGCTTTCATGATTCAATCTTAGTTTCAACACGTTTTTAGAAACCGTTCTTAACATTGAATGTTTTTATGAGTGAACCTGCCACAAGTTTTGAGGTAGACGGCGTAGAAAAATTTTCTTGTAATTAAATCGTCATTAGGTAAATAATACCATTACTTACAATAGAACCGCGATTTAGTTTAAAATGTGTGGTTCTAGCTTCTATCCACGTTTGGTGTATATTTCTGTAGCATTCAATAGTGAAAATGTGATACATGGAAAATAACTGAATAGGTAGAAGTTACTAACCTATGAAAAGTCATTTTTGAAGTCTCTTTGTTTCTTCATATCTGTTAATCTTCAGGTGTCTTTTGTTTCGCTTGTTTGGTCGCAAAGCTATACAACAAGCTCTCAGCACTCTGCCCACCACGGGGAATCGAACCCCGAAACTTAGCGTTGTAAGTCCATAAACTTGACCGTTGACCCACTGGGAGAAGCTTGAGAAGTGAAAGCTATATACCAAGAGTTTATTCTTGTTTTAATTTCTTTCCAGATGGAGATTGCTAAAAGACTTAATGCTATAATAGCTCAGATTCTACCGTTTTTGTCCCAAGAGGTAAGTTTGTGCAGTGTCCTTATGTGTTTTACAATTTTAAGGACAATTATAACAGCATTAACTTGATTTATTGACAGAATGGTTTTAATGATTCGAATATTTTTTAAAGATAGTATGAACTAAATTTAAATAAATTATTAAAACGGTTGGAATAGATAGTTGGAATACTCTTAAATCATTTTGAATATATTTTTTATAATAGGACGGTCTTAAGAAGAGGATATGAATTTACTGGTTTAGAAATGTTCTCAAAAATCAAGTTCATATATATTACTGTGATAATGTTAATAGCTAAGTATTACAATAGTGTTGGGATGAGTATATTCTTGAGGTACTCTTCATGTTTAAATATGAATAAATTGTTAGTTGAGTAAATAGTTGGGATGATCCTAATACAGAAGTTTAAAGATGGTGTTAGGGTGATCAGCTTGAATAGTTGGCTTAGACAAATTTAGATACTCAACTTTAAATTTAAAGTTAAGATGGTCCTAATATTTAAATACAAAAATATTGCTGCTATGGTTTAAATATATTTTGGTTAAATATTCAAGTTTATGTACTTTTATTAAACATTTCAAAATTAACACTAATATACATGAGATTATTTTATCTTTTCATTAAATTTCCATTAATTATATTCTTATAAAACTAGAGTATGATGTATTCTATGTAAAAAAGTAAGTTCATTGATTATCGACAACATCAAATTATCGGTATTAAAGGACATTCCCTGATATTCATACGTCTGGATTTAAAGATAGTAATTACAGTCACCGCATGTACACATATTTGTAAAGTATCCACGAATTCATTCAGTTCAATAGACTGTCCATCCTCCCTTTATGGATAATTTACTAATATGCATAACATTAGTATTATGCATCATTTAAAATGTATTTTCTTATAGGCAATCTAAAATTTTGATATCTTACTGGTAGGTATCTTATTATTAAAAATACTATCTAAAGCTAGGAATATGTATTAAGATTTGTTAGTGAAAAATAAAAGAATTTACAATTTCAAGATAAGCGAAAAAGCTAGTTTTTATTTTTATTTTCAAACGGGCCTAAGAGTATTCTCACAAATAATTAAATCATACTCTTTCTCAGCTTCATTAAGAGTGCTAAAATTGTCTTTTCCTATGGCGATGTTACACCACTTAATCTGTAAAACTGAGCAATGCTAGAAGTATTTTACAAGTGATATTGGAGCGTTTGTTCTTCTACACAGCGCTAATCATATGTTAAAAACTGAGTTGAATGTACTAATATAGTGACATATTACGAAAGGTGTCAGCCGAGCTGTGGGGTCGCGAGTTACATGTTTAGCGTCCATATACTTCGTTTACAAAGAATTCTTGAACATTCGATTTTGAAATGCCACCTTCGAGAAACCTTACGTCAGGATGTGTATGTCACGGTCCTTTCCGTAAAAAAAGATTCGTAAAAACAGATTGACAAATGATGTAAAGCCAAACGATACAACATTGCAGGGAAGTAGTGGAAGGTGTGTGGAAAGTTTATCATGATTAACCTCGCTGTTCTTCTCAGAAGCCATTTAGATGGAAATTATAGTGTCGGACAATATTTAGTGCAATCATGGTCCTGAGACTGAAAGTGATAAAATGATAAATTAAGATGAACGTACTACCTAGAATACTTCGATAATATAGATAGTCATTTCAAATTAACATCGTTGATTGCCAGAAAAAGTCATTTTGATTTTGTCTAAACTCAGTTGTAAATCTTATATTCGCATATTTGCCATTTATAACTTTGAACAATTCATTAACTTGTTCTTGTAACTAAAAAATGGCAAATGTGTCTTTATTATTCTGTCTTTAATAAAGTGATTTCAAAACAAATATACAGTTTTATAAGCATTTGAATGGGAGCTTAAACAAAATTACTTATAAAGCTCTAATATTTGTCTCTATTCTTACATTATCAACCTATTTATAAACTAATCCATTATCATTAAATATAAAATGAAATTTTGTTACTGAAAAAGAGATCAACTTATAAAAAATCATTTACCACACCAGAAGCAAAAAAAAAACAAAAAAAAAACGCTTACTCAGTGCATAAGTCAGTGATTTCGTAGAAAGTAATTTGGGAATAAAGAGATTTCACATCAAACCTAGCAGTGTTCTTACATCAAACCTAGCAGTGTTCTTACATCAAACCTAGCAGAGTTCTTACGTCAAAGCTAGCAGAGTTCTTACGTCAAACCTAGTAGTGTTCTTACATCAAACCTAGCAGTGTTTTTACACCAAACTTAGTAATGTCCTTACCTCAAACTTAGTAGTGTTCTTACATCAAAGCTAGCCGTGTTCTTACATCAAACCTAGCAGTGTTCTTACATCAAACCTAGTAGTGTTTGACATCAAACCTAGCAGTGTTCTTAGATCAAACTTAGTAGTGTTCTTACATCAAAGTTAGTAGTGTTCTTACATCAAACCTAGCAATGTTCTCACATCAAACCTATTAGTGCTCTTACACCAAACTTAGTAATGTACTTACCTCAAACTTAGTAGTGTTCTGACATCAAACCTAGTAGTGTTCTTACATCAAAGTCAGCAGTGTTCTTACATCAAAGTCAGCAGTGTTCTTACACCAAACCTAGTAGTGTTTCACATCAAACCTAGCAGTGTTCTTAGATCAAACTTAGTAGTGTTCTTACATCAAAGTTAGTAGTGTTCTCACATCAAACCTAGTAGTGCTCTTATATCAAACCTAGTAGTGCTCTCACATCTCTCGTTCTGTATTGCAACATGTTTTGTTGTAATTCTTAAAAATTTGGCCATTTATATAAATAGTATCTTTCTTATAATCAGATATAGTACCCATCTTAGAAACAGACATAGAATACATCTTAAAAACAGAACTCTCACTTACCTTAGAAACAGAAATCAACGTTATTTGTGTATATGTAATGTATTGTCTGTGTTTTGTGCTTCCAATTTACAGCATCAGCAACAAGTAACAGCAGCAGTCGATAAAGCTAAACAAGTTACCATAACAGAGTTGAACGCTATTATAGGTGTAAGTAATCTTATATTAAACCGAAGCTTGGCAATAAGATGCTTCTGTGTACAGTTGAACGTGAATTATAGGTGTAGTAATCTTATAGTAAACCGAAGCTTGGCAATAAGATGCTTCTGTGTACAGTTGAACGTGAATTATAGGTGTAGTAATCTTATAGTAAACCGAAGCTTGGCAATAAGATGCTTTTGTGTACAGTTGAACGTGAATTATAGGTATAGGTAATCTTATATTAAACCAAAGCTTGGCAATAAGATGCTGCTGAGTACAGTTGAACGTGAATTATAGGTGTAAGTAATCTCATATTAAACTGAAGCTTGGCAATAAGATGCTTCTGTGTACAGTTGAACGTGAATTATAGGTGTAAGTAATCTCATATTAAACCGAAGCTTGGCAATAAGATGCTGCTGTGTACAGTTGAACGTGAATTATAGGTGTAAGTAATCTCATATTAAACCGAAGCTTGGCAATAAGATGCTGCTGTGTACAGTTGAACGTTATTATAGGTGTAAGTAATCTCATATTAAACCGAAGCTTGGCAATAAGATGCTTCTGTGTACAGTTGAACGTGAATTATAGATGTAAGTAATCTCATATTAAACCAAAGCTTGACAATAAGATGCTGCTGTGTACAGTTGAACGCTATTATAGGTGTAAGTAATCTCATATTAAACCGAAGCTTGGCAATAAGATGGTTCTGTATACAGTTGAAGATGAATTATTGGTGTAAGTAATCTTATATTAAACCAAAGCTTGGCAATAAGATGCTTCTGTGTACAGTTGAACGTGAAGTTTACTCACTTTTCTTACCATTTGACTTCATACGTCCTTATCTAGAATTCTAAGTAGGTTTAATTGAATATATCATAGGATATATACAGGGTATCCGAAAAGTCTAGAACCATAGGCACTTCAATGAATTTTACAGAATGTGTTCCACACGCTGTCATTGTAATTCGAAACAAGTTTGGATTAACTGCAGGTTTAACTCGACCTTCTCATGTTTTGACAGCGCCATCATCAGGCACATATCTGAAATTAAGAAAAGCTGCACATCATCTACGGGTCCAAAATTTTCGGACACTCTGTATAAAGAAATATCATAGTAAGCATAATACTCAATAGTTGAAAAAACATAACGTGTTTAATATTTCATTATTTTAAATTTAAAAATTACGAATATTTAACCAAGATATAACGTGTTTTTTAAAAATTTTGTGTAAAACCGTAAATATTAAAAAAAGCAGTACCGTCAACCAGAATTTCGAAACAGTTTTTGACTGAAAACAAACTACCTATTGTATATAAAGAATATATTAGAATATCCTACTGTCACATCTTCGTCTTTTCTTCTTTATTTCTGTTTTACTAGCTTTTGTAGACTTGAACGTTTCTGTTTCTTCCTCTTATGTCTACGTTATTAAGTTATAAATAATTTCTTACTGGTGTTTTCTTTTTCTCTTCAAGCACCAACACTCCAGTATCGCCCATCTAATGGTTCGTATATCTGTATTTAGCTTTTTTTTTACTTTGTCCCAAGTTCCATTCTATTGCATCTAAACAAACGACATCCCCACATGAACTTTACCTTCTTAAATCGAGAATTTTCCTAACAACGGCAGGTTCTAATGAAACTGTTTTTGAGCAACAGGGATTATTTTGTTTCTATGTGATCACGTATTGGCTGTTTGTATAGCTTCTACGAAGTTGAATTTGGTATTTTAACAAAATATTTAAAAAATCAGAGAACCCTTGTAAGTTATTCTATATTTTCCTTAATTATTTCTAATTATTAAAAAGATAAAAGATAAAAAGATGTTTTTGTGAACATTTAGAACGTTTTTTTTAAGTTATCCTTGTTAAATACACCAGCCTTTGAAATTAGGAACCCTTCCTTTTCACTCAACCCTTTTGTTAATTTTGTAAAATTACATCTGTAGTAATATTTTGGAAATAAAAATAAAAACGTGTGAATCATTCTTAATAGAGATATCCAGACATAATTGTTACTGTTTTATAAGAGTGTATGTTATTTTGAAGAAGAAAATACATGAAGCTCTAAATGTATTTTCATCATTTCTAATGTATTTCTATATAATGTTTAGATAGATAGAAAAGCATGACAAAATATCTGTGAATTTCCATGTTTCATGTTTAAAATACACTTGTGTATTAGATATTTGGATTTGCAGTGCCCTTCGTCATGACATATGTCACATGCAATATTTAACATAGGTATAAGTGCAAGCTTTATGGTCGAGAAAAGTGTTTCATAACACTGACGAACAATTCACCACGAGAACTGTACGTTTACTCACAATCCAATTTTTCACACTCCAACATCCTTCACTGATGCACAATGTTACGGATTACTGCATTGCTGCCTTGAATAATTCTAATATTCGTCGTCAGAGGGGCAAAGAGGACCATCTGATTGAACAGACATTAAACTTTATCTACAGACTTCCGTACGCACATAAAACAACAGTAAAGTTATAACTGAATATCCCAATCTACAGTTTCAAGCACTTATTGATTTACAAAGGACAGTCTGTAGATATAGATCCACAAGTTCAGTCCTCTAGTTATTCAGAAGAAGCATCTTTATGTATATACTCATAACATGTTTACGCCAGAAATACCTCTCTTCTTAGATGTATCCTACTGTATGCATATCCGTCCCTCTATACGTATACAACTATACCTCTGTGAACACCAATCCAACAACTTCTTTACAGATAGCCTTATGTTCATAGCTATCTATAAAACACTTCCATCTGCACGTACTTCGTTCCAATTTATGTATGGGCATTAATCTGTAAGCAAAAATATCTATCTGTATGAATAGAAATTTGTCTGAACAACCAAACATCCATTTTATTCTACAGACATTTATCTACGGATACATAACTTAGAGTGAAAGTAGCCAGAGATGTGTAATGGTGTGTGGAATGTTACATTCCTCTATAGATACAGAACTTGGTCATAACGTTACCGGAGAAGGTGAATGGTTTGGGAAACATTCTCGTGACAGTGGTCGAAGCTTTTGACTTCACTAAAAGTGCAAATGATATTCAGAATCTACTTAAACGTTGTAACGGATTCGATTATATCCATCATACACTACTCTTTCAAGACGATAGTTCAATAACTTGCTGCCCACCTATAACCCAACAATGGTCCGAAGAGAATCTCGTTGACCTAAGTCGTCATTTTGACTAACAGATTCACTAGATCTGCGTCTTATTGAATATTTGTGTGTTAATTTTGAAGGTTGTATTTGCCAGTGTAATCCTCTACCGATATCTAAATAAGAAAATACTCCTAACCAAGTCCAAAATATTATCGTGGCGAAAAAATAGTCCAAACTGATATTAGACGGAAGTCCTAATAAAGCACTTAGTCAGTAATTACAAGTATTTATTTTTATTTAATTAAATAAGATTACCAGAATATTTTATTTAATTCTTGCGAAAGAAATTTCTTTTTGTGGTATTTTAATTTTTATTTGCTATTTATAATCTATTTTAATTTTTTCACTTAGTTTCTTCCTTATACAAATATATATATATCCTAACTGTTTTATTTAATTCTATAACTTATATTTTAAAGTTTTGTGTCATAACTCCTTTTCTTCCTAATTTATTTGTTTTATTCACATAAATTTTCTTCGATTCCTTTTTATGTCACTCTACTTGCCCTCCAGTGGGCTTACAACGCTAGCAACCGTATTTAGATACCAGTGGTTGGAAGAGTACAGATAGCCCATTGTGTAGGTTTGTGCTTAACTACAAACAAACAAACACTGCAACTTCAAACTACACCACATTTCATCATAACACAACATGAACACTTTACTATTTTCAGAGGGAGCCACTATATCACTATTATGACTTGAAGCCTAGGCCTTTAGCTGCTATATTCCTATTTTGTATTGGATGAAAGTGACCAAGGTACTTTGTTTCTTCAATTATATTTAACAATTTTGGTAATCTTATGTACCTTTTATGTACTTACCACTGTATGTACAGACATCTAAAGGTATGCAAAGAGATCATCATTATCTACAGACAACCAATCTGTGTTTTCCACCATCCATTTTAATGAGCAGAAATCTTTCTTATATAGGAAAGCTAATCCCACCCAAGAACTTTTAACATTAGAATGTATGGCAAGCACGTGGACTTCTCACTATTAGTATTATTCCCCCACCCCTCAAGTGCTAGACTTAAAAATTAGAAGCACTTTACACACTGTCACGTGTTATTTCTACAGTGCTCAGAACACACGTGAGCTGTCTACCAAATGTGTATCACGGCCAAAAAAATTTAGAATTATCATATGTAGTAAATTCTTGTGCTCCCAGTTAGGACTATTTGTCACAATCCATTATATTATATAGTAAATATATTAGCATGAGTGTGCTAGCGTTATATTATGTAGTAAACTCAAGCTTATCGTATTCTATAAGTTTAGTATTGCAGGATATATTAAACACGTGGATTCCCTATTATTCCAGTACTACAACTATCGCACCCCACAAGTGTTAGCATTACGTTACATGATAAGCACCTTTATTTTTGTGCTAACAATACACATTAAACTCCAAAAATATTAGTATTACGTTAGATGGTAAACACATTTATTTTGTGCTAACACTACTTAGTAACCTCACAAGTGTCACCATTACATCATGAAGTTAACGTGTGGGCTTCTGTGTTACTAATGATCTCCGATGACTGTCCCTGAACGCCCGTGAATACTACTAAGGCTGATAGGCAGCATATCAACATTACTTCATATTTTCCATTGGTCTTTCCAACTGTGATAAGATTCACAGGCAACCGAAGCCGCAGCGAATGGGAAAAGTGTACATTTCCTGTATCGAGTGTAGGAAACGATTATGGACGGTAGAGGGCAGTATCAAATTGTAATTAGCATGACCCATTTTTTTTTGTACAATGTCTTGATATATTTTGCATAGAATAACTAAATTATGTTGATACATTGTTTATCAGCTTTAGTAGTATTTTCGGGCGGTTGAAATTGACACGGATGTCACGAGCACATCTGGAATCACTGGCAGTTTCTTAGTAGGACCGTGTCCTCTATGCTTATATATGCCATAGGATCTTATCATCACCATATATAAAAAACACAAGAATACCCTGCCATTTTTCACACCATTCAGAACTTTTCTTTGGAGCTTCGTGATAGGCTTAGCTCAGAGGTTTTTACACTTGAGTATTGTTAAAATGATTTGAATTAGTAGAGTTTCACCAAGAATAGATTAGGTTTAATTATTCTCTACCTTTATTCAAACAGTTTTAATATTCACTCATTCCAGCAACAGGCACATGCCTCCCCTATAGCCATGGTGCCACACGCTGCAATGGCAGGCCTACAGCCATCAGTGATGTTACATAGTAGCGCTGCTAATCTGTTAGCCTTCTCAGGACCTTTATCAAGCAGCACCCACCATTCAGGAGGCTCATTTTTAAGTTTCAAGGAAAAACGCTCACATGGTAAGAGCTTTCACACTTGGTTTATTTTTCCAAATCCATAATGTTTTCTGTTTAACTTATGTAAGTTTTATTGTGATTTTTGTGACAGATTCTAGTTTACGTATGTTTCATATACAAACAAATAAATTTAAGTTTGTTAATATCTAGGCGTTCTTTGTAGATCTATTTATAGTGTTTGATTTACTAACAAGCGAAACTCGAAACAAAATCAACTGAAGAAAAGCTAGTATTAGCATATTTTATAAATTTACAGATAATGTTGTATTATGTTCTCTTTCATATTATGACTATGCTAGGCTGCTTGGCTAGAAGCCTTTTGCTGATTTCAGGATGAAGAACAATTAATAAATGTAATCAATTTCTGCAAACATTTGTTGTTCAACAATAGTTGTAAGTTATTATCATCGTGAAGCTATAGTAAGACTTTTAATGATAATAACCATGTGAGTTAACTGTATAGAGACATTATCGAAAATTACTTTTCTTTTTATTTAATTGTATTCAATGACTTAGTGTTAATCTAAAACCGACCTTGATGCAGATATTTACAATAATTTAACTTATTTCTGAATCCGTTTTTAAACATATTCTGATTAATAACAATTTAAAGTCACCGTAAAAAGTGTTTAAATATCTACTTGTAAAAACAATATAACTATGTTGTAACATTATACTCAGACTTCACTATAAACAACAATGTGAGTATAGTGACACTCATTTAATGGTTACATATATCTAGATTTGGTTTGACCTATTTCAAACATACCATTCAGCTATTGGTCGTAATAATAATACAATCTTGTTGTAACACTTTATACTGGTACCAACGCGTGATGCAACATTGAACCTGCTTTCATAGGTTTACTATTACATAAAATGTGAGTCTAAACTGTATTCATATGTTTACCGGTAACAACAATCTGATTTAGCTAAGCTTTTACTGGAAACAATGATATGAAACTTTAGTCAGATATTAATTGTCTGCAGCGAACCGACAGAGTTTCAAAAATATTTCCAGATCTGCTAGCAAAAATAACCTAAAATGTTTTGTGACACTTTATTCAGCGGTTTATTGGAAGAAACAATCACTTACAGCTCCGAAACCATTTACAAGTCTATTGGCAACAATAATCTAAACATTTTGGGACGTTGTATTCAGGCATTTAATAGGAACAATAATGGAATACAGCATCGAAATTATTTACAGCTCTACTGGCAACAATAATCTAAACATTTTGGGACGCTGTATTCAGGCATTTAATAGGAACAATAATCGAATACAGCATCGAAATTATTTACAGCTCTACTGGCAACAATAATCTAAACATTTTTGTGAAACTGTGTTCAGACGTTTTCTGGAAACAACAATCTAGCATAACATTGAAGCAATATTTATATTTTTACTTTAAATAAGAACTAGACCTATGTATTACTATTTTCTGTTTATCGGAATCTGATCTTTTTATCAGATCTATCGAGATATTTACTTGTAAAATGTTACAGTTAATTATAAATATATCCAAACACTTCTGGAAGCATCTTTGTGGTGCAGCCATAGCCATACATTTAACATAACAATAATCTGGCCTATCTGTAAAACTATGACTATATATTTAACATAACAATAATCTGATCTATCTGTAAAGCTATAACTATATATTTAACGTAGCAATAATTTGATGTAGCTCTGATGGTATATTTGAATATGAGTTATAATCAGTTAAGTCGTGCTTCATCAAATCCATTGGATATTGTCCAAAGTTTTCAGATCTTGTCTCTGTTTTCTTTTAAATCTAGAAACTGAAATAAGATGTGAGCAAAATAAGATATTTTCTTTTCTACAAAGTACTAACTGTGATAGATAATTAGAAGTACAAAAATATTTTACTTCGACAAGCCCTCCGGTGACTCAGCAGTATGTCTGAGAGCTTATAACACTAAAAATCAGGTTTGGAAACCAGCGATGAGCAGAGCACATTGTATAGCTTTGTGCATAATATCAAACAAACAAAAGTACGTCAGAGTTCTTAGTGCATATGAACCAGAATATATATAGATATATTGAGAACTCAGTATTATTGTGAAAACTTTATTTGAAGTTAAGCACAAAGCAACACAATGGGATATCTGTGCTTTGCCCACCACGGGTATCGAAACCCGGATTCTAGTGTTGTATGTCCTCAGACATACCGTTGTGCCACTGGTGGGCCAATAGTTTATAATCATTCAAGTTAGGTGTGAAAGTAGCAGATCAGGTAATATTATTCACTTCAACAGATAATTCTTATACACTTTTAAAGTAAATTATAAATAATATGCAATACGAACACTCTGTTATGTACTCTCATTTAAACAATAAAATGATGCAATTCATTGTGACTTGGTTTTAACAAAAACTCTCTCTGAAAGAGTCATGCTAGCTCTTCATAATAAAATCAAAACTGACAATCTAAGAAAACACGCTTCAGGTTACAACAACTGGCTGTTTTCTTATAAAAACGCGCTTTAGGAAATGCTGGTTACAAAATCCGGCTGTTTAGTTCTGAAAACGCTTTAGGAGAGTACCGGTTAAAGATTCGGTTGTTTTCTTTTAAAACGCATGCTCTAGGTGAGTGGTGGTTACAAGAGCCGGATGTTTTCTTTTAAAAACACTTTTGAAGTTTAGTGATGATTGTAAATAAAGTATCTTATTAAATAATAGTGTTTTCTCATTCCAATAGATGGCTCTTCTATATTATAGGATATTATGAATAATGCATAAATTTGAGACTCATTAAAAAGACTCAAGACGTTTGTTCATACGATATGAAGAAACTTTTGACTTGAGGATAATTTCTTTCCGTTTCTCTTCTTACAGTTACAAACTTGTTTTTCTACTCTTCCTTTTAGCACATTTGTTGATATTGGTGTTTTATAAAGATATTCATTAGTAAATAAAACTTGGATATTTTCTTTTATTTATTTATCTGATGAATCTACGTGTTGCCCGCCCAACCACGATGTTGCTCCGTGTCAGTAATGAACAACGAAAAACAAGTAAGTCAGTCCTTCGTTTTTTGACACCTCCATATTTACTACATCTGTTTAATTCCCACATTAAGATCGTTCCATTGTGTGTTCTACATAAAAGAAATCGAGAGCCATTGGCGGTTATGTAAGATGTTGCACGAACTTAATGAGGTCAATAACTTCTTTTAAGTACTAATATGTGCGTTTTATAGTTAGAACTAGTTAGTTTCCCAGAACTCAAAGTGTTTGAATAACAATAAAGACTTTAAAAGTATACAATTTTTCTTAATGGTGTTATATTTTAAGCAAAGTGTGAACTTATTTTGGCAGGTTTCTCAGTACAAAATAAACTTTCTGAATATGAATAAAATATTTAGGAAATGGATACATAGAACATATTACTTAAGATCCAGGCATATCGACGGTTCTAAACCTCGTAAAAAGAAATAAGTAAATTTGTAGAAAAACACGAATTTTTTAAATAAGCTCGCTCTAAAGGTTTGTTGTAAAATTTTATTAATATGGTGTGTGTGCGGGGGGGGGGGTATAATTATATCATTTATTTGTAGAAGACCAAAGCCCCCACAGTGGCACAGCGGTATGTCTGCTGACTTACAACGCTAGAAACCGGCTTTCGATACCCGTGGTGGGCAGAGCACAGATAGCTTAGTCCTTAACTTCAAACAAACGACAACAGAAGACCAAAAAAAAGCAGATTTAACAGACAGAACTCAAACAGACCACGTATTATAAAGGGTAGGCGCAAGGGCGAGATTAATTAGACCACGTGTCGGAAAGAGCAGGTGCAAGGGCAAGATTAACACGCACGCGCGTACTCACACAACTTTGATTTCTATTTGTATTTTTTTTTTGTGATTTATATTTCTAAATTTCAGGTTTCTAGGTTCTTTCCTCTTGGATCTATGGCGGTCAAATTTCTTTTCTACGTGTTTTGTTTTGCATAAAAAGATGCGCACGTGCATGCGCGCACGCACATAGATATGTATTAATACCCAGGTGCACACCCTCAGTGTCCATTTTGTATCTGTGAACAATTTTAGATTTCTAGGTTCATTCCTCTTGGAGCTATGGCGGTTACATTTCTTTTTTATGTGGTTTTTCGCATAAAAAGACGTGCACGCACGTACATAAGTAATAATATCCAGGTGCAAACCCTCAGAGTTCCCTTAGTATGGGAACAAAATTACAGATTTCTAGTTTCTTACCTCTTGGAGTTATGGCGGTCACACACAGACACGCAATTTCATTATTATAGATAATCAATTTCTTTTTGTTGACATTAATTCTGACCAAATACTTATAAATCCAATACACTGCATATCATTTTTGACTTGTAATTACCATAATGAAAATACTGTAATCATCGTATTGAAAGTGTTGTAATTATCATGTTAAAAGTATCGTAATTATCTACTGAAAGTACTGTAAGTATTATCCAAAGCGTTGTAATTATTATACTAAAAAGACGGTAATTAATGAAAGTTTTGTAATTATCATAATAAAAATATTCTAACTGTTATAATGAAAGCTTGTAGAAATCACATTTATCTGAATGTCTCAGAAACTCCTCCCATGCTCCTCAACAGCTCGATGAATTTCACTTACAAAACTACTAACATTATTAATCTCTAGAAGCACTTCCTTGATTAACATCTTGACAAAACACATTCCATACGCTTATTCTGTTGAAAGAACATCCGAAGTTCAACTCAGTTAGTTACTAATACCATGGTCAGACAAATATTGCGGTTTTATACAATTTCGACTATCAACAGTCATTTAACTCATTCATAGAGATTGTTACCCAATAGATCTATAAATGTAGGAAAATGCTACATTTAGCTATAAAGATGAATAACCTCAAAAATTCGTTCAGACTGAAAATGTATAAAGTCGTGTATGTGTCAAACAACTACAACAAGACATATTGTTCTAAAGTGTTAGGTTTCGTATAATTGATAATTGCAACCTTTTGGTGAAACTCCATAATTACAGAGTTGAGAAAAGAACGAACACAATTATCTTTGATTTTTTTCCCCTCAATACTGTTAAGCTTCAGTTGTCGTTTTTCGTTAGAAAGGGAGGATGATTGACGATATTTAACCGTAAATTCAATTTCTAGGAGCGTATGTGAGTGATAACTTGGCAAGAACATATTTAGCAAACTTAGAACCTCCATTTTTAAATCTTCACTTTTCCATGTTTATATACGGTAATACACAGCTGTCAAGTAAATATTTGAGTTTGTATCTTTGCTGTAAAAATACTTGCTGGGTTGCATGTTGAAGTTTCATATTTCTTGCATTACACACTTTGTCATGACTGATACTGTTTATATAATATTCTAATAATTCATTAAATAAATCGTCTCATTCTATGTATATATAGGTGATAGGTGCGTGTGTGTGTGTATAAAGGACAAAGTGTATTTTTTTTAGATGTGTGTATGAATATTGATGGATGGTACTAGAATGTCTCAGGATGAACAGATGTATTTTACGGATTAAGTAAATTGCTGATTAATAAATATGAATGACTCTACAACTATTGCCACAGATAAAAATATACTCAATTCTATATGTAAAATGATTATAAAAAGACAGAGTGATGTTTAGATATGGATAGTTCTATATTGGGGATATATATATATATATACACAAATCTTAGTGCTCTTTTACAGTTACATGTTCATCTAATCATTTGTATTAGTACTTTCAACCTGAAGGAACTTTATGTAAAACATGTACTAAACGGCCAAATCAGAGAACTGTAAAGGACAGATAGACACAATCTAAAACTGGTGGTCAAACAGATAGACACGGTCTAAAACTGGTGATCAAACAGATAGACACGGTCTAAAACTGGTGATCAAACAGATAGACACAAACTAAAACTGGTGATCAAACAGATAGACACAAACTAAAACTGGTGGTCAAACAAATAGACACAATCTAAAACTGGTGATCAAATAGATAGACACAAACTATTTGATCAAATAGTGGTCAAACAGATAGACACAATCTAGAACTGGTGGTCACAGAGAGGTAACCCGTCAACAGCATCCGACATCTATGCGACTACTCCTAATTAAAAAAGCAGGATTAGCTGTCACAATAGCTCCACGGCTGAACGTGAAGAGCGTATTCAACACCATATCGCGACTCAAACTTTGGACGTTCAATCCTCAGCCAGGCATGCTAACTACTGGGCCACTCGTGGGCCTTATATGTCTAGTTATCACTAAGTTTTGTCCAATTACCATAACAAATTTATCTAGTTACCATTAAGTGGTCTAATATAGTTATCATTAAGTTTTTACTTAGTGATAACTAGTAATTATCTAGTTACCATTAACTAATTATCAATACGTTATCACCTAGATATATGTAAGTTATCACCTGGCTATAACTAAGTCATTCATGTAATTATATTTAAGCGGTTATACATAGTTATGATTAAGTGTTCATACAATTACCATCACGTGTTGATCTAGTTACCATTAAGTAATTATCTAGTTCTCGGTGAGTTATCAGTAAGTTATTTATCTAATTATCATTAAGTGGTAATACATTGTTATTCTTATGTGCATATCTAGCTACCTCACAGTGTTTATCTAATTATCATTAAACCCAAACTATCAAGAAAAACTTGCTACTTAAAATTCAGATTCTGTTTTTGGTTATTACGTTTCTCGCATTCAGATTCTTGTTTTTGTTGTGGAAATTTTTTATATTATTGATTTTGCTGTACTGGTACTCGTTATCACTGATATCACACAGATGTGTAAAAAATAGGATACAGAAATGTATTTTTTTTCTAAGTTTTCGCTTTTATGTGCATCGATTTTGTGGCTATTAGATTCGCCAGTGTTTCAACAAACGAGAGGAAAGAAATTATTTTGTCGTTTTCCATCAGATCAACCTCATGATAAATGTGAAACGTAGTTTGCCTACACTTACAATGGTTCCATTGATTTTGATTCCGCTAATGTTTTCCTTTATGGTTGTTATTCGCCTGAATCAGACTCAACATTGGTAGGTTTAGCATTTGTGTCCCATCTCTCTTCTATATAGAAAAAATCACGTCATTACTTTTTTTTACCCTTCCCAGTGGGTCGATAAAAAATCATTTCTCCACTTTTCTTATAATACCTTGTTCTCTACGATGAATTTTTTTAATAGCTGTTGCCGAATCATTTTTTTAATATGTATATATTTTTTATCGAATAGATGGAAATAAACAGCTCAATAACACTCGAAAATGTTATATTCTTTATTTTGTATGGATTTTCCACATCACCAATTATTTACTATTCCTAATTTTATGTTTTTGTTTTGGGAACGACTTCGTTCTTTTTTCATACACGTGTTGTTCCAAAGTACAACTCATACAAATAATATTTTCAGACAATAAAACAAGATTAACAAGAATCTATATTAAAATATATGTAAGGTAAAGCGAAGAATCAGATTAGAAATAAATAAACATGGTTATAAAATTTATAATCCATCTTTCTGAATTCCATTTAAGGTAAAATCTATTAGAAAAATAGACTGTATTTATAACCTTAGAAAACTTTTACTGAAACACTATAATTAAACCTGAGTATCATACAAAAAGGTACTCGTGCCTCATACAGTGTCGTGGTGTTGTGGATGCAGGCCGTAACGCCACGGGTGATATGTTAACAGTGGCGTGTTGCTGTAGATGCGACCCGTGACGCCACGGATGACATGTTTACAGTAGCGTGCTACTGTAGATGCGACCAGTGACGCCACGAGTGTTATGTTTAGCACCTATATATTTGATTCACTGTGAATTCCCGACCATAGAAAAATGCAATAACACAGTGGTAAATGTACGACTAGAGAAAAGTGTCACTGTTTTTTTTATCGTGGAAATAAAGCAACGGCGTTATCTGCAAATTGAATACTAAGTTACAAAATTCTTATAAATTATGAGTTAAAGCAAAGAAGAATATGTAATAATATGTTGACCACACTATATCTGCTATATCCAAAAGATATATCCAACAAAGATTTTTACACAATACCAAGGCTCATCGGGCCAGCTTAGATACAACAGACATAGTAATGGCTTTGGTGTTATCTATATGATCAGTTGCGTGTTGAACAATGATAGTAATGGTGCTATGTATATGATCAGTTGCGTGTTGAACAATGATAGTAATAGTGTTATCTATATCATCAGTTGCGTGTTGAACAATGATAGTAATAGTGTTATCTATATCATCAGTTGCGTGTTGAACAATGATAATAATGGTGCTATCTATATCATCTGTTGCGTGTTGAACAAGGATAGTAATTGTGTTATCTATATCATCTGTTGCGTGTTGAACAATGTGAGTAATGGTGCTATCTATATCATCAGTTGCGTGTTGAACAGTGATAGTAATGGTGCTACCTATATCATCTGTTGCGTGTTGAACAATGATAGTAATGGAGTAAACTAGATGAAGGTAGTGAAGTGTAATGATTGTCAATTTTATTTACGTCATTTACTCATTACTATTATTTTCACCCGAATTAACTTTAAAGGCATTCAGAAGAACTAGCAAACCAACAAATTAGTCTTCTTGTACCAGGAGTGGGTCACTTGTTGTACCAGGAGTGGGTCACTTGTTGTACCAGGAGTGGGTCACTTGTTGTACCAGGAGTGGGTCACTTCTTGTACCAGAAGTGGGTCACTTCTTGTACCAGGAGTGGGTCACTTGTTGTACTAGGAGTGGGTCATTTGTTGTACTAGGAGTGGGTCACTTGTTGTACCAGAAGTGGGTCACTTCTTGTACCAGGAGTGGGTCACTTGTTGTGCCAGGAGTGGGTCACTTGTTGTACCAGAAGTGGGTCACTTGTTGTACCAGGAGTGGGTCACTTGTTGTACCAGGAGTGGGTCACTTGTTGTAACAGGAGTGGGTCAAGCAACCACAGCATAAGAAGGATTTGAAGTTAATGAAAGCTAAAGCTTCACACGAATGTAGCCACATCTCTAAAGCCACGACTACTTTCATGAAAACAGTATCGATAGAACGAGATGTATTCAGTTTCATCCGATTACATACCTGTTAGGTACTCCCCATTCTGCCCATGTAGGCCCAAACGTTTATGTCTTTAATCTAAATTATGGTCGTGGAAGCAAACACCTAAGTGAACCAGAGGATTTGTTGACATTGTCTCAAGATTGACCTCCCCGTGTTTCGCAGAATATTATTATAGTAGAAATAGCGGTATCGGTCAATAATGAATAGTCTTGGTCATCAGACTGTGTACAAACTGGTAGCGGAGACAGTATTTCTGGAAGCCGTAACAGATGCTTCTAATATTGCTTGAAACTGCTCATAAGTACAATCTCCAATTTTGTATTGTTTTAAAAACCTACAATAACCTGAATCATGACTAATAATCACGTTTCTAGGATACGTGATAAAATATTCATCTTGAAATAATAGTATCATATTTTTTTACTTTGAAATCAAAATAAAGAATAGATTTACGTTTTCCTAAGTTATATACAACAATTTCAAAAATTGTCAAATAATTTTATTAATTTCCCATCATTTTAATTTTAAATGAAAAAGCTAACAAGTGAAGATTGATTTCGAGACTTGAGTCGAGAACCTCTGGCTAACAAGACCAGTGCTTTACCACTGAGCTATGCACTTCAATAAATTACAAACATAACGTTTGTAAAAATACATGCTTATTTTGGATAATCTGGAAGCCATATCATTTCTAGAGTTTGTCTTACAAAAGTTTTAAGTAATGTTTGTTTAAAACGTCATTTCGGGGGGTTATATTAAAGCGTACACTGTAAACTTAACCCACGAATGTTTTCAACAACTGTCCAACTCTAGCTTGTTTATTAAGGAGATATAATATTTTTTTAGAATTTGTAGTTAAGAGACTACACAGTAAACCTAATACTGGAATGTAATCAACATCTTTTCATTTTTAACTAAATGTTTAAAAACATTATTTGTATATTGTGCTTGTAAATAAGCAGCGTACAATGTAATCTCAGCAGAATGTTTTGGTGTATTTACGGACACTCTAAACTCGAAAGAATGTCCTGGTATATTTACGTACACTCTAAACAGAACGTTTTAATGTATCTAAAAAATTGAAAGGTTGGTTCCAATAATCTCCAAGTTTACCGGTAAAAGATTCAATCCTAGTGGCTAGTTATTTACCAGTAAAAAAAGATCAATCCTAGTGACTAGTTGTTTACCAGTAAAATGATCAATCCTAGTGACTAGTTGTTTACCGGTAAAACGATCAATCCTAGTGGCTAGTTGTTTACCGGTAAATAATTCAACCCTAGTGGCTAGTAGTTTACCGGTAAAAAGATCAATCCTAGTGGCTAGTTGTTTACTGGTAAAACGGTTAACACCAGTGGCTAGTTGTTTACCGGTAAAAAGATCAATCCTATTGGCTAATAGTTTACCAGTAAAAAGATAAATCCTAGTGGATAGTAGTTTACCGGTAAAAAGATCAATCCTAGTGGATAGTTGTTTACTGGTAAAACAGTTAATCCTAGTGGATAGTTGTTTACCGGTAAAATAGATCAATCCTAGTGACTAGTTGTTTACCGGTAAAAAGATCAATCCTATTGGCTAATAGTTTACCGGTAAAACGATCAATCCTAGTGGATAGCCACTAGGATGAAACGTTTTACCGGTAAACTACTAGCCACTAGGATTGATTTTTTTACCAGTAAACAACTAGCCACTAGGATTGATCGTTTTACCGGTAAACTACTATCCACTAGGATTGATCTTTTTACCGGTAAACTACTAGTTGTTTACCGGTAAAAAGATCAATCCTAGTGGTTAGTTGTTTACTGGTAAAACGATTGTTCGATGTTCAACTACTTAAGGCTTAGAAAACATGTTTTTCTTTGCATTTCTTTCCTGTAAATGTTTATATTTTTAATATTTAAAGTTTTTATTTCATCATTTTTCAAAATCTATATATAATGAGAGAGATTTCATTCATTTGTCGAGATGTGATTACTAAGATAATCAATGAGTCCAGTTAACAGAAAATAGCAAAACATGTTTATTTGTTACTAAAGTAGGACATCACACTGATTAAATAATGTGTTACTAACCTTCTTGCTTCTGCATCATACCCATAACGTACACATAACCTACATGGTCGACTCAATTTCTTTCCAGAGGATCTCTTTGTCACCACACGAAAAGCAGAGAAACCGTTCACCCGAAATGAAACGAAGGCGAGAAGACAAAGTCGACCGAGTAAGTTTAGGAAAGACGTTTTTAATTTTTTTTATAGCTATTTCATGTTACTTTGTATATAATAGTTTTTACATTTAGTTTTAGCATACTTGTTTGTAGTATCTTCACGTATATATTCATTATAATCAAAACACCTTAGGTGTGAAAAAAAAACGGAGCGGCCAAACTGGAAGCTACACTTATAGCATTGATAAAAATTTTACATCAATGCTAAAAGTGTACCAATCAGTTTCGGATTTCATTCCTTTAAGTCGCACGCTCAATCCCTTTTTGGCCGCACCTTTTTTCACACCTAAGATGTTCTTTATTAGATATAATGACTTTTTGTCAGTACACACCAGCAAGCCACCAAGTAAAAAAGTAACACTCGATAGTGACCAACATTAGTTTTAGGATCGCAACCGTATTATTTAGAACAGTCCTTTATTTTACAGAACTTACCAGATTCTTGAAATATATGGTTGCAGCTTTTCCTCTCTGAAACAGTGTTAATAATTTCATATATAGTAACGCCATGGAAACTAGATTAACAGTTTCTTGTCATCACCCGCATGCACTCGGTACAGCCGTATCAAGCATTATTGTTTAATCTAATTGCTAAACGCTCTTTAAATAGGAGAATTTCATAAAACTTAATAAATTTGTACTTAAAAGTTGGCAATGAATAATGAATAATAACTATCCATCCATATGATTCTTTTAAAATCTTGAGCTAGAAACTGCTAATTGAGTTTGCCTAATGTAACCAATACTTATGTATCTGCACGTGCTTTCACCCTATAGTTTTGCTCCTTTAAATAAGCTGTCTTTAATCCGAATGATGAATACCTAAAAACTGTCCACCTTTACTCTTAAATAGCTCACGTGACTTTTTATGTAGGCGTGAGCAAAACTTTTGGTCAAAATTGAGCGGTTTTTTGTTGAATAACTTTGCACATGTGGCTTATAGTTAGACCAAATTTGATACCTAATTCTGGGTTGTAAAGAACTATCAGTGTAAGAAATTTGAAAAAGATATCCATGAAAGTTAAATATGTTTTTCTGTCAAATAAAAAAAGGAAGAACTTCAATCAAAATTGGAGATTTTATATCTCGTGTATTTCTTAATTACATTGAAATTTGGTATGTGAAGTAAGGTTCCAGTAGAATACATTCACTAATAATATGTGGTAGTCTGAGCTACAGAAACTGTGTCCTGCAAGTTGTTTTGGCCGCAAGACACATTACCATGTGTCTTGATTTACTATTAAGCAACAAGTCTGAGGTCACTCAGGCAATGTGTATAATATAAACGAATCAGAGATTGAACTGAGTTTTATTCGGAGAATTTTAATAAAATTTTGTGTGTTTGTTCTTAAGCACAAAGCTATACAATGAGCTATCTTGTACTCTTTCCACCGCGAGTATCCAAACCCGATTTTAGCGGTTTAAGCTCCCCATACTTACCGCTGAGCCACCGAGAGGCAGTAAAACTTGTACTTCTCTGAATCTGGTCTTTGCTTTATACGAAATATTTTACAACGTAGTAGTGACTCCTCATCTAAATGAAATTCTGTACTCCGTATGTTAGCCTTCTTTATGTATACAAGTTCAAGTTACATCCACTTTACTTTAGGTCCTCTTTCATAATATATACATACTAATATTTTTTATTTCCATTTTTAATTTCCAAATGTTTTGTAAGGAAAACCTATTACGACTTATTTATTGTTAATTGTATATATCAATATAAATCACATTATGAGAACAATATGCAAAGTATGTATCTGAAAACAACCCATAGATATTTGTTTTTACGTTAAAGACTAGAACAAGTTCCAGCAAAGAGGCTGACCTATACCATCGTATAAAGTGACCTTAACCTTATAAAACGATTGAATACGTTCAGTAGCTATCTGTTTCTCAAAGACAAGTAAAAAGTACACAGTGATGTCAAATAATTTTAGTGACAACACTGATCGGACATAAAATATTTTGTACCAAATTATAAATTTTAAGTAGAGTACATTAAGATATTTTTGGGTGCACAGTAGTGTGCTTGTTGCGCACTCGTCTTTCAGATATAATGAGAACTGGCATATAACCTTTCCAGATATTTAGCCTCCCACCCCCGGGTTTTTTATACAATTAATTCAGCAAGCTATTTTTTTGCAAACATTTTTACAAGTAATTAGACGATAAATAGTGTGTACTGAAAAGGGAATAAAATTATTAAGATTAGGAAGACACTTGTGTTAGTTTCACGTTTCGTTAAAACATCTGTGTGAAGAGAATGTAATTATCAAGATTACGAAGACACTCGTGTAAGTTTCACGTTTTCTTAAAACATCTGTATTAAGAGAATATAATTATTAAGATTAGGAAGACACTCGTGTAAGTTTCACGTTTCCTTAAAACATCTGTATTAAGAGAATATAATTATTAAGATTAGGAAGACACTTGTGTAAGTTTCACGTTTCCTTAAAACATCTGTATTAAGAGAATATAATTATTAAGATTAGGAAGACACTTGTGTAAGTTTCACGTTTCATTAAAACATCTGTGTGAAGAGAATGTAATTATTAAGATCAGGAAGACACCTGTGTAAGTTTCACGTTTCGTTAAAACATCTGTGTGAAGAGAATATAATTATCTCTTAAAAATTAATCATACTATGAATTTGTAATTTCAGACCAGTGACGACGAAAAAAGTGACCAAGACTTGGTTGTTGATATGGCCAATGAAGTTAGTATCTTTAATTAATACACGCTGCTGTAGATGTCGATACTTAAATAATAAAATAGATACACCCAATGAAACGATGTCGAACATATTTTGAAAATATATTAACCGATGAAATTGTGATAATGAGTATCGTCATCAGTGAAGTTAATAATGTTTATCGTATTTGGGAGATTGTTTATTTAAGTACGAATGTTGGGAAATAGAAACACACTGTATTATCAGGATTGTTGACTTTATTTGGTAGTATTTGTGCCCAATAATGCTAAGGTTGTTGAATATACACACAATGTATTTATCCAATGAAATAAGAATTTTTTTTTTATTTGATCAAGTAGATTATGTTAATAGATGTTGTTGTTAAATTAAAACTCAAGATTGATTTTTCATAATTTCAGCCAAATATGCCATGACTACATGATATGTTTAATAGTAAATATGACTGATACTACTCTGTTGTGTTGGAACGAATTTTTATTTAGGACTCTGTATCCCCAAATGGACAGCCTCATGAAAACGGGCTGAAGAGAGAGCTGCCTATCAGTAGGAGTGGTTCATCCTCGAGCAGAAGTACACCGGTTCAACAAAAACACAAGGATCGCATGGTAGGTTAAATTCATTTCATAGATATATTACATGGAGTAGAGAATCATCTTCTAACATGATTTTTTTTTCATTCTCCAAAACATCAGAAGGACGGTGTAATTTTATTTTAAGTATTTCATTTAAATACATCGGAAATTTGTCCTGAAATAATCATTGACTACGTTAGCTTTTCTATAATTAAAATATACTCATATATCAATATTTCGCAGCTGATCGAAGGTTCCGAGGTTCGAGCTGTAAGTTTGTTGGATAAATTTCGTATTTTTAGCTTTGGACGTGTTATAAAATTAAAAGTCAATCATATTAATTAGTTCAAGGAACCGTACAAAGCCTAAACGGCGGCGGATGCTGGTGTGTGGCTGCCTTTTCACTGGTCAGTAGTACAAAATTAATTACAGTTATACCTAGATCCTAGAGATCTCTGACCTGACTATTTAAGCCACATGCCCTTAAGGTGCCATGCAGGCTGAAAATTTCAATATTCAGCTTCACCTTCGAGTTCATTCTAGGATTTGTTTTTTTTTTTTTCAGTATATCCACTTATTTGAATCGATTTTAACGTACTCGGCTAATGACATTGTCCTAAAACTCACTAAACTTTCTACGTTTAATAATTTTACCTAAAACTCCGCTACTCTGTTTTAATAATATATATAGTTATTAGCATGTCCAATTAGTTCTCTTTAAGATATCCGAATTGTAAGTTCGGATGTGTTAATGCTATACCCATCTGCGATATATAGAAGTAATTACTTGTTTACAGTAAGAAGGTAAATTTATATACCTTTGTGTACGTAGTGGTGAAAATATTCATTAATGTCTTTTAGTTTGCATGCGTTATATAAGTATTCGATCCAATGGACGTTTCTTTTATCATCAAAGAAACCCTTTGTGTCATTTGATAAATTATTTCATGTTGTTTTTCAAAGTCTGTACCACTGAATATAAACTAATAATGAATAATATATGGGTCTATAAGCACAACAAAAAAAAAAAAAAACTGGAGCGTTTGGATATAATTTCAAACACTAAGAGAACCTGTTGTTAGAAATGGAAGATCGAAGTAAGATCAAGTTCACTGTTCGTTTTCTAAATAAATAAAAACTAACTTTTTTGTTATTCGTTTTTTTTTTTTAATACCGAAACACGAACGTGTTCTTTTTCTTTTTTTTTTGAGTTTTGAAATATAAGAACATGAATAAGGAACCAGTTTCTTTTTCAGCTTCTGTAAAACTAATTGGTTCTTTTATAATTTTTTTAGTTTTTGAATAATAAATAGCCAACCAATCTGTTGTTCGTTTTTCAGAAGCTGAAAAACGAACTGTCTTTTTTTGTTTTTTCATTTTCAGCTTTTCAGTAATGGAAAATACTATAGTTCAATTTTACTTTTTCTGTTTTCAATTTTTCGATATCCACTATTTCAGCTGCATGTGCAGAGTCTGTTTCAATTTTGAAACTATCAATAAAGACTTTGAAAATGTTGCACTTGTCTGTGGAAACTCTTTTAAGAACGTTCTGGGCAACATTGTTAGTTTTATTATCCTTATCTACTGTGCGTTTTATACAGAAGATTAAAGCTGTTTTCACTTAGTGCAGCAAACAACAATGACCGAGACTTTGAAGAAGTTAAAAGAAATACAGCAGACACTTTATCTAACGTGACAGAAGTTTCTTTTCCACCCATCTTGGCTAAACATGAAACCATTTGGTATTACCAAATATAATCTTTCAGTTTCTGACAAAGTAATTATTTTACAGTCTTGATTTTACTTATTTCTGATAGGTGAAATGCATAGGTATATATAAAAATATTACATACAATTTATGAAAAAAATCAAATAAAAAGAACATTGGTATTCAAGATTTTGTTTCATATATATACAAAAACGTAACAGAAAATTACAAACTGTTTAGTTTAGTCCATAAAATAAAATAATATTGTATCAATTTTTCAAAGCCATTGCTCTGGTACAGGTTTCATTAAAGGCAAATAAATGTCTATCAATTTGATCATTGAGATATTTCTTTAAATTGACATTATGGTATCTGAATATATTGAAATAATTATATTTACAACTAAAATGTCCCAAATTGAAAAACAGAGGTATCGCTAGGCACTGATACACGGGGTCCGTGTCCCTATTCTATTTGACAGGGCCCGGCATAGCCAGGTGGTTAGGATGCTCGACTCGCAATCTGAAGGTCGCGGATTCAAATCCCTTTCAGCCGTGGGGGCGTTATAATGTGATGGTTAATCCTACTATTCGTTGGTAAGAGAGTAGCCCAACAGTTGGCGGTGGGTGGTGATGACTATCTGCCTTTCCTCTGGTCTTGCACAGCTTAATTAGGAACTGGTAGCGCAGATAGCTCTAGTGTAGCTTTAAGAGAAATTCAAAATCAAACCAAACTATTTGACAGCGCCCCGAAACCCCACTTGGTGTCTTGAAAATTCAGAATAGAAAACCATGATGTTAAAAAATAAAATAAGATTACTTCTATCCAGTAGTACATTAGATAATATAAATTACACGACTTTATAAATTACACTGTATATTGTTAAATTTGAAGGTAGCATTCAGCAAAAATATAATGTCAAATATGTTCAAGTCTTCCATCACTATCCTTTTCTTTCATAGTTTTAATTTCTGGAGTTGACAATCTATCAAACTTGCACCACATGTTGTACCTTCATTCCAAACGTAATAATAAAAATTAGTTTCATTGCACGAAATGGACTTGACAATCTATCACACTTGCACCACATGTTGTGCCTTCATTCCAAACGTAATAATGAAAATTAGTTTCATTGCACGAAATGGAGTTGACAATCTATCACACTTGCACCACATGTTGTACCTTCATTCCAAACGTAATAATGAAAATTAGTTTCATTGCACGAAATGGAGTTGACAATCTATCACACTTGCACCACATGTTGTGCCTTCATTCCAAAAGTAACAATAAAAATGAGTTTCATTGTACGAAATGGGGTTGACAATCTATCACACTTGCACCACATGTTGTGCTTTCATTTCAAAAGTTACAATAAAAATGAGTTTTATTGCACGAAATGTATGTAACTACGGTGTACGTTTAAAATAACAAATCAATATGTTGTCCAACATAAACTAATATATCACTTGTTATGTAAAATGTAAATACAACTGAAATGATTGGATGGTAGAAAGTTCTTTTTCTTGTTGTTATTGTCTGGAAAACATCAGTTAAAGATATTATAAAGAATAAATTATACACATTTTTTTTTTCAAATTAATCAGCCGATCAGAACTACTGACTAAATTTACTTTAACTTTCAAAAAGCCGTCACACCGAATCACCCCCACAGTTCTATTTGAATTTAATTTCTCCCAAGAACATCCACATGATTTTGGGGTTCAAGTCCTCTGTCTCTCTCTCTCTCTTTCAGATGAGAAATGGAACACTAAGGATCAGCACAGATGGAGAGACTTGTACAAATTTCTGAGCTCCAAACAATCGTATTCTCCTGCGTAAACATCCAGACCGTCCAATTCAAAATCATTGCATAAAAGTAGCATTTTCCATACCCAATATCAGATACAGTGTATAATATTATATGCTAGCGTATGGCCCGTCACAAATGACCTCACATTTCATAACTAACTGAAACAAAGAGGCAGAAAAGTGCAGTCGAGGCAGTCAAACATCGGTAAATTCCTTTGTGCGCCAATCAAAATTAAAATCATTCATGAAATGAATAAGTGACGTATTCATGGGATAATTATTGATAAAAATCACTTAGATTAACAACTTCTAATATATAGAAAAGCCAGTGCGTTTTGGCAACACTACGTTCCAAGAATGGCTTTTATGTGGCTTAGCAACAAAAGCATAGCCTAATATTGTTGTTAGTCTGTGTACTGAAAGTATAAAATGAAATGTATATACAGACAACATGACTGGAAAAATATTTGTTGATTTCTTAATTTAGAGTCTCCGTTGATCAAAGATATTTGTTTATTATTAAAAACGTTGGTGATATAACAGAAAATAGCTTAATTTAGAAACGATTTAAGTATAAAATTGAAGCAGTATTTTTACTTTCATGATAGATTTTATGCACTTGGCTCTAACGTGGGTGGCCCCACACTACGTCTTCACTTTAGGCTCATTGTACCAACACTCACTACACTTACAAAGTTTCACAGAACCAACCCCTCACGGCTCCCTTGCACACCCGTCACTAAAATCGTAATGGACAGACAGTAATCGAAGTATTCTGTCTAGATAAATTTTTGAATCCTTCTATTTCGGTAAATCAGCAGAAATCAAGCGTGACGTAACATGACACACAATGGCTTTTATATAGGTTAGATTCATATTACAATAATACGTTACAATTTTATCACTATTACAAATTATTTCTTCAAAAACAACCATTTATTGCACACCGAAACAAAAATAAATCTGCTGAACACTTAGAATTGCTGCACTCCTACCACCGACAAAATGCTCTTCTGCAGTGAAGCTGTACCGACCCTTGTCACTACAAATAAGGGAAAGCAGATACGTAGTAAATTGATATTATCAGTATATTAAATAGTGATTACAGTTTTAATTTAACGTCAATACTACCCCTAACATAATGTTTTATATTTTGAATAATTGGAAATTATAGATAGAAGTACACAAGTAAATCTTCCCAAGCATACTTTCTTTGCTTGATAATGTATTATGCTTTTAGGGGACACGTTCACTTTGCCTTGCTTGATAATGTGTCATGCTTTAGGGGACGCGTTCACTTTGCCTTGCTTGATAATGTATTATGCTTTTAAGAGACACGTTCACTTTGCCTTTTTTGATAATGTATTATGCTTTAGGGGATGCATTCACTTTGTCTTGCTTGATAATGTATTATGCTTTTAGGGGACACGTTCACTTTGCCTTGCTTGATAATGTATTATGCTTTTAGGGGACACGTTCACTTTGAGCAAGTTTTTCTGTTCACTATTTCTTGTATTACAGTAAAGTATTCCACAAACCTTTCAGTCTCACTCCTCCTTAACTTCCAGTTTGTATCCACTGGAGCAGGCCTACAGTATGCCTGAAGCCACAATTTTCTGCCCTCATGCCACTGGCTGGCATCAAAAAGTCTAGCAACGTCCATAATAAGTTGACAGACTTCTGTGTCACGTGTTTATACTTTTGAAACTATGTCTTGATTTTTGGTTCACTGGGAAGTAAATAAAGAAGCTTAAGTAAGTTCAACTAGAAAGATGTTGGAAATGTGGACAATTAATTGAGGTATGCAGATTTTCTCTCTCCAATGCAGTGTCTATTGGGTGTAATTTTCTATATTTTAGGCTATCTGTTGTTCAGAGTTATTGGTGGTATGCTTTCACTTAGGTTTAAGTTTTGTATGTTGAGGGTTGAGCTTTTCCCTTTTTCTTGCTGCCCCAGACTTTATACTTATGGACATTGTATGTTAAGGGTTGAGGTATAGAGCTTTTCCATTTTCTTGCTGCCCCAGACTTTAGACTTATGTTCTATAGGTGGATCTAATTTTTCTTGTACCTTAAATGTTGATGACAGTAGTTTCTTGGTTGCTGGGGCCGTCTTTTGACAGTATTCACGTAAACGTTCTTTGAAACTGCTCTTGATAAATTTCTCAGACGCATTTGTGTTTTCTCGTGCATAAAGTTTTTCTTTAGAATTTTTATCCAGTTTTCTGTTGGTGAATTGATACATGCTTATACTCATCTTTCAAAACCAAACTGGTTCACAACGGTGCTTTTAAAATATATATTGTTATTAGGTGTTTGAGTACAGTTTTTGTGTAATATTTCCGATATATTGTTCACGGAAGAAATTTCCTGCATTACAATCTTTGTTGCAAATCTTGAAGTACTACCAGCCCAGTAGAAAAGCTCAAGAACTTCAACTAAGCGCTGATAATATGCATTTCATAGGCCAATTTGATTCTCTTCAGCAACTGCCAGTCTACGATCCTTCTTTCTTATTGGTCTGCCTTTAGTGAGTCCTTTCTTATGCCTGAAAACAGTATATGGACTCAGAGTTGATATCTTGACTTTCATTAACTTTTCCTGTTCTGACTCTTTATTTTCAAAACACATTGTACATATCATGGAAACATGAAAACTGCTCTTCCAGTAAAGAAAGAGTAATTGTTTTTCCGTATAACTTTTCTTAAAGGGTAAAGAGCACACTGGATTATCTGTAGCAATTGTATGCACAAAGAGTTTAGTCCAACTACCTGCTAACCTTCTGCCTCTTCTGTATTTACTTTTACTATCCAAATATTCCACTCCTCAAAAGGAATTTTGAATGAGAATTTCTGCTTTATTTCTCTGAAATCAATAAGTAGATGGTACATTACCAGTTTCAACATCTTCACTATTCAAACGTTATCTGCACCATTGTTTCCGATGAATATACCTGCCTTTCCATTCTGTTCTTCTTCTATTCCAAAATTAGTAGGTGTATTTTCTGGCAATTTTTAATGCATTGGCATCCATGCAGACTGATCGGATATTTGAAAATGGTTGTGCAGCAGCTGGATGGGATGAAATATTAAGATCAACCGAATGATAAAATAAAGTTGAGAAACCAACAAAACAAAGATGGACCAATTTCTTTCTTGTTCTAAAAGAGTCCTATTCTATTGCCGGCGTAAAGCAAACACAACCATATTTTAAAGTATCATAAGCAGTTAAAGAAACACGATTCCGGTAAAGTAGGCTACCAACATTAGCAGAATTTTACTTGTCTTTATAAATATAATCCAAAATGGATTTTATAACATTAATCTTAAATGTTTTTAACAGCTATCTAGTAGGCGAACATTAATCATTGGCTATATTTTTGAAAAGAAATAAAATTACGACGTACCATATTTCAACGTATTTAACCACAAAAATCGTTTGCGTATAAGTGGATTCAGCTTCAGATCACAGTAGTCTCAAGCTACAAAGAAATGGCAGACGAAACAAAAATTTGTTCGATTTTTATGTTCTCATATTTAAAAACTGAAAAACGAAAAGAGAACCAGTTCGTGTATAGTTATTAAAAAACAAAAACGAAAAACAAACTGGTTTGTAATTCATATTCTTTTATTCAAAAGCTGAAAATTTAAAAACAAAACCACTTCGTGTTTTATTTTTGCCATTAGAAAAACGAACTTCGAATAACGTGCTTGTATCTAACTTTAGTTGGTTGTTTAAGTTTGTGTTTGGACAATTTATACGCCAAACGATAAGAATATATGGCCTAACCTCATCTGATCCTTTAGAAATTTAAAAATGATTGAGTCTAGAAAGCGTTAATATATATCTGTTTTTTTTATAATCGTTTGAACAATTCTGTTAAGCTATCTAATTTTGGCGCCTTATATTAAAATATTGTAAACGATTTAATTTCGGCATGAAGTCTTATAATTAGAACTTAGTTATATCTATAAAAATTGTGTAAAACTATTTATCTTAAGGCAATATATAGTGTGAAAATATCAATTAACCACCAAATAGCATCACTGGTTGAAAAGTTTATAATTTATACGTTCGAATGAAGTAACGGTTGTTGATTATTTTTAAAACAGATGTGGCAAATGACTCTAAGGTTCTTGGAATTTTCATTATTGGTTTTTATTCTGTGCTGTATGCTTTGGAAAAGAAAACAAAAACCTTTAATGCAACATCTAACTAATAAATATTTATGTTCTTCACTGAAATGCATAAATAATTATCTTTGCATTAAGAACTGGTAATGTAGAAATAATTTGAAAAACTCTTTAACAAACATAGTTTTAAACAAGATGTTACATGAGCGGAAACGTTTTCTTTTAAATTAAACAAAAAATACCTTTTATACACTAGAAGCATAAGCAATCTGGTACTAAGAATGAAACATGGATTTAAAGTTTTGATAAGGTATAATTGATATGGGATATTGTAAGGTGACGAAGCTTTGGTGGGAATGGTATAATTGATATGGGATATTGTAAGGTGACGAAGCTTTGGTGGGAATGGTATAATTGATATGGGAT
>NW_013666114.1:263212-277678 GCF_000517525.1 Limulus polyphemus | reverse complement strand
CTAAGCCTTGGTGGGAATGATATAATTGATATGGGATATAGTAAGGTGTCGAAGCCTTGGTGGGAATGATATAATTGATATGGGATATAGTAAGGTGACGAAGCTTTGGTGGGAATGGTATGATTTATACGGGATATAGTAAGGTGACGAAGCTTTGGTGGGAATGGTATAATTGATGTGGAATATAGTAAGGTGACGAAGTTTTGGTAGGAATGACGCTTTCATTAGTTTTAGACCAGGTGTATTCTAAGGTTTACCACGCTCAGACTGTTAATCCCAGAATTCATTGCTCGCGACTCATTGCAGTAAAAACTTACTCCGTCTATTGGATCCACGAGTGGGCTATAAGAGTGACTGTCAAATCTATTATTCTATCAGATAAGAGTAACCACGAGTTGGCAGTAGGTACTGTTGAGTAGCTGACTTCCTTCTAGTTCACCAGCTCAAAATTAGAATCAGCCATGCTTAACTTTTCGCGAATTTCTGAAGCACACAAAATTAACATATTCTTTTTACTATGCGTTCTTTAAAAATAATAGTTATGAAAATATATTTAGCGCAACAATTCTCATTAACTTGTTTTAAATAAATTACTAAAAGTGAATTAGGTCATTATTTTTGTTGTTGTTGTTGTTAACTGAACTAAATTTAACAATTTACCAAACTTACGCACCAAATATTTTAAATATCTTACATTACTCACTGTCAATTCTGGTTAGATTAAGTAGCAGAACAATTATTGGTCCATTTTGCAAAACGTAAGGCTGCCACGTCCACCAATGTTTCATTCATGCCAACCCCATTCTTAACTACCACTTATGCATCTTATCCCTCCCTATATGAAAACTAGGTGCGATATAGTTTAAGGTTTTATTCCTACGAGTACACGTCTGTTACTTAGCTGCTGAGTTAGAGGTGACTCTTATGTAAAAAGACTATTGCTTCATATGTATTTAAAAACGGAATGAAACTTATTGTACTCCTAACACAGAGGCTGGTTTTGTGAAATATGTTTTTAACTGTCTTTACACTGACACAATGTTCAATTGCGGCTGCGAACATCTGATTTAGTCATGCAGTAATGAATCAGAATCGACAGGTAGTGTCGTTATTTGTGTTGTAGGTGGCGATCGTGCCTTGTCTAGGTATCTAAATAACTGTACAATTAGTTTGGAAGCGATTCCATATTTTGATAACAATAATTTAAACCCTTCTAGATAATTCACAACAGCTTGATGCAATAGACCAGCTTCCATTTCTTCGATGTCATCTATATCAGTAAAACATTTAAATGCCTTCTCCGGGGGTCTAATTATGGTTCTCGAATAGTTTCTAACACTTTAGTCTGTGTTATTCATTTCTAAATTACTACTGAAATACAACTGTACAATACCAATGTACATAGAATAGGCTGAACGACCAATGATGTGCAATTAGATCACATGAACAATAATCAAATGCTTGCTTTGTGCTTAAAATACAAACAAACAAGTCTTCATCTCAAAGCTATAACATTATAAGTAGGTATTATCGCCATTTAGCTTTGTTTATTTGTAATTAAGCACAAAGCTACACAATGGGCTATCTGTTCTCTGCCCACCACGGGTCTCGAAACCCGAATTCTAGCGTTTTAAGTTCGCAGACATGCCGCTGTGCCACTGTATATTGTATATAACTGTCCTTAAACTAAAGCGAACAGGTATATTAAAAACGTTTTCTAAACTCACCGTTAGTTTGTTACCTAATCAGTTCTACACTTCTTTTATTCGCCAAGGAAGGTCTGACTGATTCACTCAAACTCTAAACCTGGACGAATGAGGTCCTTCGATTAATAGTCTCTGCAATAAAAATCCGCTGGAAAACATTACAAAACGTCAGTTTTTACTTCAAAAATGGATATACAATGTCAAGTTGTAATACTGCTCATTTTATATAACTTTATTATGTTTCGTTGAATTTCATTATTTTTTATAGATTTGGTGTAGAATATAGATATTACTTCCCTTTGTTATTTTGTTGAGACGGGTTCTATTGGACCAATTAATTAATTACATGCCTAATGAGCCTCATATCATTAAATTGCAGATAACAATGACCCTTTTGATTGGTTTCTTTAAATGTTTTTTATTACCTTTCTTCATTTAGAATGATAAATCTCCAATTCCTGTTTGTAAATGTGTAACACCAACTACTTCAGGAAACGTCAATTCAAACAGCACGAAAGGGTTTGGGAAACAATCTTCAGTGGGTAAGCATTCATTATATTATTGTTGTTGTCTTAAGGTAGAAGAGAGAGTCTTCTGAACGTTCTATATATTTATATATACACGAAACTAAACCGCAATAGATTGTATACAGTTCTATGTTTTTTGTATTTTACCATGCAGTATTAAGAAATGGAAAACAAATAATTACAGCCATTGTGAAGTGGAGTATTAAGATTTACGAAAACGAAAACACAATCACAGGAATTTTGATATACAAAACTAAGAATTGGCAAAATTAAAAATCGGTACAGGAATTTTGTGCAAAAGGTTATGAATCACAAAACGAATAAACAATACACAAATGTTCATGTTCAAAGATAAGAATTGCAAAACAATGTTTTTTTTTTCTTTGCTTTTGTTGAATTTCACGTAAAGCTATTCAAGAGCTATCTGCCCCAGCCGTCTCTAATTTTGCAGTGATAGACTATATGGAAGGGAGCTACTTAACCTCACCCACCAACAACCCTTGGGCCACTCTTTACCAAGGAATAGTGGTATCGACCGTCACATTATAACGCACTTTCGTTTGAAAGGGCGAGCACTTTCAGTGACAGGTTTCGATTCCACGACCCTCAGATTTCCCTAACCACCAGACAATGCCAGGTCCCAATTAAAAAATGAATAAATCGTCGCAAAAATCCTGATGTCCAAAGATATGAATTAGAAAACGGATAATCAATTTCTAAAATATTGATGTTGAATATTAAGAATTAGCAAAACTAAAAATAATTTACAGACTTGATAAGGAATGTTAAGAATTACAAACAAATAAAACAGAAATAGCGATTAAGATTAAGTGATTGATAGTAATAAATGTTAAGAGTTATTGACACAAGAGATCAGTAACAAGAATACTGATATGGGAAACTAAAAATTAGCAAAAATAACAGTTAGTTACAGGAACCCCTATGTGAAATCTTAGCAGTTGTTAATACATATTATGAGTTAGAAAAATCCTAAAACGAAATATTAAGAATTAATCAACCTAATAATTAGTTACAGGAATCCAACCAAGTTCTGTTCTTAATAACAAATGCGCTGAATATTGACGGGACGGGTTAGTTATTTGAGGTGCGGTAGCTTTCTCAGAAAAAGCGTCTGTTTCATCAATGAGATAACAGGTTCGAATCCTGCCTGAACTAAATTGTCATTCCTTCAAAAAAAGAAAATAATAGTAACTTCACAGAACGGTACACCACACTTATAATATCTATACAGAACTCCTGATATGAAAAGTTAAGAATTCCCAAGTGAGCAACAAGTTAATGTGGAACATTAAGAACCATAAAAACAAATAAATAGTCTCAGGACTTTTAACGTGGTATGCTAATACTTAGTAGAAACACAATTATCAGTCACAGGCTTCCTGGTGTGGAATATTATGAATTAGCGAAATGAATAATCAGTTACAGATGTAATAATAAAAAGTGTGCATTTGCAAGTTTTGTTCTTGAGAAACATCAATGTTTTGTGTGATGATGTATTTCAGGTTCTGCTTACTCCTACCCTATATCTAGTGGTACTTCTGTATCGCACGTTCCTATTGAGTTGGCTTCCAGTGCTTCCTACTCCCAGACTATGCTTCACAATAACCTGTCTCCTGGTCTCAACTCGCATACCAAAACAGTTGTGAGTTAATGGTAAATAGACGTCTGATAGAGCAATGGTGTAACTTTCCAGTTAGAGTAATGGTGTAACTTTCCAGTTTTTTATGCTACTTTGTTATCGGCTTGGAGAGGAGAGATCCTTTTTTGCAAATGTTTGGAGGAAACAAGAGAAAATAAAAATACTATTTAAAATTATTCTCCTCTATGATAACACAAAGCTACAAATGTAACATCAGGTTTTCCAACACACTAATTTAGTAACTGAAAACTGTATGATACACGGCTATACTAACCCATAGTTTCAGATATAATACCGATTGAACATTATATATCCAACTTTTCGCAGCACACTTATGGTTATTTATCATAAGGTAGCATTTATCCTTTCAATCGGTATGGATGATGCTTGAACAGTCTGACCTTACACACACGTATTATATATCCAACTTTTTGCAGCACACTTATGGTTATTTATCATAAGGTAGCATTTATCCTTGGATGATGCTTGAACAGTCTGACATTACACACACGTTTCACTACAACAATGTATAATCCATGCAGTGATTTTACTACAGCCGTGTATAATCTATGCAATAGTTTTACTAAAACAGTGTATAATTCATGCAACAGTGTTACTATATCCGTGTATAAACTACGCAATTGTCTCACTACAGCTGTGTATAATCTATGCAATTGTGTTACTACAACAGTGTATAATCTATTATGCAACGGTTTGACTATAGCTGTGTATCGTACTTCCAAATGTACGTTAACACATCCATGTATTATACTTTCAAATTTTCATTATATATTTGAGTACTATAGCTTCAACTTTAACTTATATCAATCGTGTATCATTCTTGCAATTGTTTATTACTACAGTTCTATATCATACTTACAACAGTATTTATGTATTATACTTGAATAGTGCGTGATTACAGCCACTATTACCACATATCGGTATTATACTTACAACAACACGTATTCTCTGCTGTCACTGCATGGATTATACATTGTTGTAGTGAAACTATTCCATAGATTATACACGGCTTTTGTAAAATCACTGCATGGATTATACACGGTTGTAGTAAAATCACTGCATGGATTATACATTGTTGTAGTAAAATCACTGCATGGATTATACATTGTTGTAGTAAAATCACTGCATGGATTATACATTATTGTAGTGAAACTATTGCATGGATTATACATTGCTGTAGTAAAACTATTTCATGGATTATACATGGCTGTAGTAAGAAAATTGTATGGATTACACAAGGATATAGTAAGGCCATTACAAGTGGAATACACGTTTGTAGTAAAACTTACAATTATAATTACACGGCTGTAGTAAAACCACTGCATGGATTATACATAGATATGACAAATATAGTATGGTTGGAATAGTATTAGTTTACACTATTCTAATTCTAGAAAATCCTTAAGGGATTAGATTAAAAACGAAGTGTTTAAAATGTATTAGACCTAATTCTAACGTCTTATGACAAATGTGGGTGTAATCATTCTTTGCCGACTTCTAAACGGCGTGATACTATAAAACATGAAGTTGTAAGTATATCAAACAATTGTCATAACGCTCAGTTGTAACTATGATATACAAAAGTGGTAACACATTGTTGTAAGTATGATGATCAGGTACGCAATGCTTCAAAAAAGTAATTCATGTGTTCATTATTACAATCCTTTATAACGTAATGTCAAGAAATACGTAACAATGAGGAAATTTCACCGAATTATCTGTTGGGTACTGTTATGGATAATGGTACTTTAGGCCGTAATCCCAACAACACTTCACAAGATTTGCACAGTTATGCTAATAACTAACCTAAACTATAACATGCGACTGTGGAATCTTATATGTGCACCTTTAATGCACACCACTTATGGTAAATCACAACTGTAAGTATATGTATTATGTCGCGACGCACGTCTGTATATATTATGTACGATTTAGGGAAGGCAATAATAATACGAGGCTTTGATAATGCATATTTTCATATGTAGAATATGATTATGGTAGCTTACAATTACAAGCACCACAAACAATATGAAAACTCAATATCATAAGGGCAAAGCACAGTTGTGGTAACACACGATAGAAAGTACGATAAAAGGCTGAGAAATGCAAAAGTTGCTATTGGAATTACAAATTAACTGTCTGAATTTTAAATTAGTGAAACGACTTCTGCAGTTAATCTGTTGTTGCGAATATACTGATGAATCACCTACAATTATCATAAGTTGTCAACAGCAATAAACAACATTAGGTGAAAATATGAAATATGTCAGGAATGCGATTGTCATGTAACTTAATATTGTATGTTGCTTTTAATTTACTCAAAATTATAAAAACTGGTTTATTTGCATATTTTGTAGCATCGACTTGTTTGCCAACCCAGCTATATATACTTATATTTAAGTTATTGATATAATGAATGAAGTCTGTGAAATTCAGTGACAGAAGGATAGAACACGTCCATATTACCATCCCCTATATTTTGTAGCAATTTCTCAATAAAATACCGTTCTTTGCTGATCCACAAAATTTATTTCTAATTTTTTACTCTAAGAAGAAAAAGAAACCAATAACCAAAGCGCTTTCGGAAAACGGACTTTCCTTCATCAGGGATAAATGGCAAATTCTGCGTACTTTTAAACATTATGAGCTAATTTTTTACTGTATATTCTCCGGATTTTAGTTGTTACATTGTGATGGAATTCACTCTCAAAAATGTTACTCTATAAAGTCTCCTGGATTCAATTCAACTAATTCAGCAGCTGGAAGCAAACCTTAGGTTAAGCTCTTACTTATTACCCACTTCTTCTTCTTCTTCTATCTTTATACAAGTTCAGTGTATATTTCGTTAATTAGTGCGAAAAATACAAAAAGTTTAACCGTTAAGTAGTCCCATCAAAAGATTTGTTTGTTTGTTTTTTAATTTCGCGCAAAAGTACACGAGGGTTATATACGCTAGCCGTCCCTAATTTAGCGGCGAAAACTAGAGGAAAGGAAGTTAGTCATCACTACCCACCGCCAACTCTTGGGCTACTCTTTTACCAAGGAATAGTGGGATTGAACGTTACAGGATAATGCCCCCACGGCTAAAAGAGCGAGCATGTATGGTAGGACGGGATTAGAACCCGTGACCTCCAGTCAAGCGCTCTAACCATCTGGCCATTATGCTTGTAAAATGTGTTATTATTTATCTGTACACAAACATCTATACAAAACATTATACAGTCTTATCAAAAAACGCGTGTCTACCGACACAAGCTTGCTTCAGTACAAGCACTTATGATAGGTGCTAGTATAAACAAGTATTGTGTTCTTTGTCATTATTGAACAATACATTTTATAAAAATAAAAACTAGGAAGATACATCTCTAATGTTGATACTCCTCCTTCTGTGTGCCAGTTGGTTTATACATCTTTTTTTTTGAATCTGTGATTTTAACAATACACAGGTTTACTTGCAATTCTCAGCTGAGCAAAATATTGCAGTTACACAACACTATAGTAAAAATATTTTACCAATAAGAAAAATAAATAATATGGTCGCTTATGAAAGATATATAACTTTGAATATATTGAATGTGTGTAAAGTATACATCATTATAATAAAGATATATAGCTTTGAATATATTGAATGTGTTTAAATTATACCAATATACCATTGTAATAACGATATATACTTTGAATATAATGAATGTGTTTAAATTATACCAATACACCATTATAATAACGATATATAACTTTGAATATAATGAATGTGTTTAAATTATACCAATATACCATTATAATAACGATATATAACTTTGAATATAATGGATGTGTTTAAATTATACCAATACACCATTATAATAACGATATATTACTTTGAATATAATGGATGTGTTTAAATTATACCAGTACACTATTATAATAAAGCACTGTTTTTATCGCCTTTTATAATTAAAATAAATCATAATAAAGATATAAAATAAGTAAAGTTAGGTTATTATTATTTAACTGAAGCAAAAAATAACTACGCAAGAAATAACTTAAGTTATCAAACACCAAGTTTATTTATTACAATTCCGATAAATATAATAAATATTAAAATGTATACTGATGTTAAAAAGTGATAAAAAGCTGGTTAATAACACAGAAAGAATATTATGAACTAATGTGTACAATTAAAAAAACGTTCATATTGAGTGTGTATTATATTATGATATTACTGTATGTGGGATATACAAGATTGTTTAGTGTAAGCGTTACTAGTTAGTTTATTTTGATATTTAATGATTGTTTAGTTTTCATGACAGGGGTGTTGAAGGTTGATTGCTTTAAAAGCGTTAGTTATGATAAATTGTGTTACCTAACTTTGTACGAGTCGTACGTTGTGTATACAGTTGATTGTTGTGCTAGGCTTTAGTAATACTATTGTCGTCACATTACTCGAACCTTCGGTATTTTTCTCACCAAGTGAGTATTGTTACATCATAGCGTTTCCTGGGTTGTAGAAAATTCCAGGCCTCAGTTGGGTAAGATATATATATATAGGTGACTGAACGAGAACAAGTTAAGTGAAGTGAAAGTAAAGTTCAGTCAGAAAAAAAGTTAGTTAGTGAAAGTTAGCCGGCGTGTGAATGATTAGCCTTAACAGGTGATTTCTACAGTGTGTTCCACAGCTGTATTGTAACCACAGAGATAGGAAAAATTATTTGTCTTGCCAATTGGGTTCTAAAGTAACTGAACCAGCCTTTGTGGACTATTCACGAAAAAGTAAGAGACGATTATTTAAAGCTCTGGATACAACTGTGGTAAAGAACAAAGGAAGTTAAATCAGAAAAAGCTGAGATAGTAAAAGTAAAATTAGACTGCATGATTGTTAGTTTAGCCATAATGGACACTATTTTGAAGTGAGTTTCACAGTTTAACAGAGATAAGGAGAAATAATTTGTTTTGTCATATGGTGTTCTAAAGTAATTGAACCCACCCGTGTTGACATTTACGAAAAGGAGACAATTATTTAAAGTTCTGGATATAACTATGGTAACATACGGGGTAACAGGAGGAACTAAGTAAATTTATCGCAGAATGTATAGTAACAGAGTAGAGAAAAATATTTCATCTTGTCAACTTGGTTCTAAAGTAATTTAACCAGCCTGTGTGAACTTTTGACAAGAAAAGAGAATTATTTAGAGTTTTAGATACAACTGTGATATCCTGTAGCGCAAAGAATTTTATACATATGTTTCACTTGGTTTGAATATATTATTTTAAAACAAGTGGATTGTGTGCTGTCCGTTTGTTGTTGAAATTTATCGCCAACAAGTCACAGACACCTACTGTACAGAATCCTGTACATGTCCATTCAACCGTCACATAGTGCAAGTACCTGGAGAATGAAACGGATATTCATCTTATCCCCTAAGAAGACATGCCGGTCAAGTCGCCAGATGTATCGCCTATGGATTTCAGTGCGATCGAACTGTTAAAACGTCGCTGGGAAGCCGTCGTATTAGTACAAATAGCTAGATTACAGAGGAGTTATTGCTTTTGCAATGGAAACTACGTTGCAGGGGCTTTGTTAAGATGCACGATAGTCAAACAGAGCATGACCGGACGTGGCTAAACAGACTGTAAATGTGGTGAAACTCTAAAATAATTTTAATATAATTACTTAACCTCTATATTCTTGTGTGACTGACCAGTGGGATTTAATCGTCTTTCTTATATCACATCCACGGCTCCAAAATGCGGAACGTGTTTCTGTGAAAATACGATTATTTGTAAAACAGAAACAGAATTTCAGAATTATGGCTTATATCAGATCCTCCAGTGTTTCTGGTGAATTTAGGAATATATAAAAAAATTAAATTTTGGATTACATTCCCCATGTGGACAGAGCCCAGTTAATCTGTTGTGTAAATTTGCATTAAAACAAACAAAGTTTATATCAGAGCAGAGAAAGTTTTTTTCAAACCAACTTATATTGTATCTTTATACAGCATACTGACAACCATATCCAATAATCAAGAAATGTTATCATTTTCTCTTATCTTAGCAACAGAAAGCCTAACAGAACCTTCCTTAAAAAATATTAATATTGTATGGTAACATAACAGCCTACATTTTGTACTATATAAATTTTATGTATTTTATCAACTATTATGACGCTTTGATATTTATGATTGATTTAAATTAAAAAAACAAAAATTGTTTGAAAGTATTCAAATGTATTTCAGTTACTCATAAAAAAGTTTAATTTTTATTGTAAGAAAAATGCACATGTATCACAGCCAGTTGTACGAAGAATCAATACTGAATCCTACGCACTCGACACACATTTCTCTACTGATTTGTTTCTTGTTAAGCATGCCCCCCCCCAGTGGCAAAGCGATATGTCTGCGGACTTACAACGCTAGAATCCGGGTTTCGATACCCGTGGTGGGCAGAGCACAGATAGCCCATTGTGTAGCTTTGTGGTTAATTACAAACAAATAAACAAACTTGTTAAGCACAAAGCTATACTGTTCTATTGACTATATCTGCTCTGCCAACTGCGGGTATCGAAAACCAATTTGTAGCATCATAGGACCACAGATTTACCGCTGAGCCTCATTGTGGCTTCGACACGTGAAATCGACAATCATTACCACGGTTCAAGCTGTTCTCTATTTACCAACATTTGCTATCAAAATACAAAATACTAGGTTGATAATAAACTAAATACCCGTTGAAATGACGAACATGGCCTGATTGGTTAGCGTGCCCAGTCTGGTTAACCGAGGATCCTTGGTTCTCGAAACCGTTGCGTGTGTTATAAGAGTGACAGTCCAAACCCTTTCTAACGTCAGACACTAGTAGAACAAAAGTTAATGGTCGATGCAGCTGACTGGCTGCCTTTCCTGTAGTATTTCAGTTAAAAATTAGAGAGATTTAAGTAAATAAAATAGCTCTTGTGTAGTGTTGCGTGAATTCCTGACATAAACAAACATTTCTGTAAAAATACTACATTTCAATCCGAGGCTCCAAGTCAGAACATTTCCACTATAAATCTTCCAACAGCCAGCAATAATGAAGAACAATTATTAAAACATGTATGTAATTCAAAGTGGACCCACTGAATCCGAGTGAGACCCCTAGGTGACTCAACGGTAAGTTTGAAATCTTAGAGCACTAAAAATCGGTTTTCGTTACTCACGATAGGCAGAACACAGATAAACCTTTGTGCTCATCAAAAAACAAACAAACAACTTCGGTCATATGAAATAGATTAATCACATTGATTGACCATTAGTTGATGAGTTTTTAAGTTATTGTGCTTCCTAATGTGCTAGATCTTTTCTTGTCCTACCTGGACAAGATTTAAGTGCTTGTTTAATGCATTTCACCGCAGTGAGACGTCAGCTTCTTTATTTCTTTATCGATTCATTCAACAACATCGGATTTTACTTACGGGTATAACACGAAATGAAAACATTTGAATATTTTCACACACAGCTTTCAGTGAAGATTAGAAACGGAAATCGTATGAACGAATGAATTATTTTGTCTCGTTTTAGGTCTGAGGAAATTCACATACGTTCTACGTTAAACAGAATGTGGAGCGTATTTACATATAAAAGAGAATGTGGAACATAGTTACATATAAAATAGAACGTTAAATAGTTTGAATTTCGCGCAAAGCTACACGAGAACTATCTGTGCTAGCCGTCCCTAATTTAGCATTGTAAGACTAGAGGGAAGGTAGTTAGTCATCATCACTCTTCACTAACTTTTGGGTTACTACCTATGTCAACGAATAGTGGGATTAACTGTTATATTATAACGCCCCCGTGACTGAAAGGATGAGCATGTTTGGTGGGATGGAGATTCGAACCCACCACCCGCAGATTGAGTGTCGAGTGCCCTAGCCACCTGACCATTCCGGGCAGATACATTTTATTTTTTGAAGTGATCTACATGATGAGATGTCACTTACCAGTGCCATTATGATAAATGTTTAAAACCTGAAATGTGTCAGTCATATCATGAACGATCAGGCATTTAATTTGCAGCCGTTTAATTAACAAGCTATAACCAATTTACTTATTATAACTTATATTACTAATAACTTTTTACTTGGATATATTTAACATATTAAAGAAATAATAATAATTCATATGTAAAGAGATAATTTAATTTCTGTCCAATAATTGAATATTTTGGCCGATAGAAAATCCAGTACTCCCACTGTAAAGCTCAACATTCCTAGAGAATATAATGTAAAAGTTATATTATTAAATATATATATATATTCAGGGTTATTACTTTATATGGCTTCCATTGACATGTATCTAATTTATGCTTTTATAGGTTGCTCAGCTGGTGTTTAACTCTAAAATTTGGAGCTCGATCTCCTCCGGGAAAGCAATGCATTTAAATAAATACTAAGTGTTGGGGATTTTTGTAAAAAGCGTTGCAATGAATGATCGGATCAGTTATATATTATGAATAATATTTTATTAACTGAAAACGTAACTTCCAACTGTAACTTGTATGACAGATGTAGGATATGAAAAATGCTATCTTAAGATTCATAAAGATACAGTGTTGAATGTTATCTCCAGCGAGCAAAATGAAATAAAATGTTTTCCACTAGTCTTTTGCACATTATCGTATATATATATTACGTACGTAAATACGGATTATGTTTATATATTTACCGCCAATAAAACAGGTCCACAACAGTAAACTGATTAAAAAAAAGTTGAGTTTAGAATTATATTTTATGTTTCTTCTTACAAATATTGAAATTTCAATTTGGCTTGTTAGATGGTATATTTTCTTGGTTATATGTTTTACTTTTACTTTTGTTTCCTGTGTAAGTTACCAGCTTTCAAAGTGTTATACTGTTCACATATTTCAGCAACTAAACAAAATGGTTTACCTCTCACTATAATTTGGACGTATTAGAAAACTAGCTTTACAAAATCTAATTATTCATAGTAATTCATAGCTTGAATTGTGTCTCTTTCTGATGGACTTAGAAGTTTTGTAATATATATACATATGTATAACAGATAAAAGTAAATGTATTAAACCAGGTCTCGTTCCAGAGTAATAGTCCTTTGAAAAACTGATGTTATTCTTACAAAGTAAACAAATGTAGAACTTTTTCTTCGAAATATAAATAGAAACTTCTTCTTCCTTCACAACAGCTTCATCTGCATATACCTATTGGGATCAAAGTAACTTTACCAAATATTTCATTCAGTATTATAATATAATATTATAGTGTTTGTAGTAATAATATAAAATAAAACTAACAATATATTTAGCTACCGATTTGATCAGTAGTAGGTAGCCGTAGGTATAACGAATTTACTAAATTTAGTAGTGAAAGGTACTTAGGTCTGTGTTCATCATATATGATAAAGGTTTTCAATGTACTTAGTGAAGCGTTTTTGTTCATTTTTTTTTATCTTGAAAAGGCCCCCCAGTGGCACAGCGGTATGTTTTTCTGAATCCCACAATCCCTTTTTCTGAAGAAATGGCTGTCATTTCTCTTCTTCCTTCTTTCTACATCCTGCATCATGGGTGACACTTTCTGATGTTCTTTAATGTAGAAGTACTACCTGTACAGCTTAACTCTTTATAATGTCCCATCTGCATTTGTTTCCAATGTTATATTTGTGGCCCTAATGATCGCATATATATATTCTACAGCTCTATGAGAGTTCTTCCAACCATTAATCCCCAGGACACACTAGAGAGTTTGTTTTACCGTAACCCAAACACTAAATGTAAATTCATTAATAATAACCCCTTATATCAGTATTTCACTTCTTGGAAGTACAATAACTTCCTTCTTTGTTATCACTCGAAGTTCATTCTCTAGGGTAATTGTTGTCATATAATGCACATGGAGTTCTTGGTCATAGCCTGTGAAGCTATTTAAAATTAATCAAACCTCGCATCCATGACTCCAGATGAAGTCAGTTCTCAATATGCACTCTTCTTTGATGTCAATTACCCACACACCATGAGGTGTAGTGATGCTTCCTACAACAAGGATAACTTCCAAATTTCATTTTTCTGTAACTTTATGTCCATTTGTTGGTTACATCTATGCATGTTCTTTCTCAGTTGAAATTCTCTCCATAATCCCATCTATTTCTTATTTTAAATTTCTAGTTAGCTTTTTGTTGTTCTTTGATCTAATTTGGCTCAAAGACTCATCCTTAGGTCACTGTCGCTTTTGGGTATTAACAGTTGTTAATTTTTTAGCCTTCTGTAAGGGCCATGTTTCTCAACTTTATAACAGATCCGTTTATCGGAAATCATTTGTGATGGATTTTTATTCCATATAGGCTTTCGTCTGCAGTTCATGGAAATATGTCTTTTCATGTTACACTTTAAACATTTATTGTCTTCTAGTTTATTTCCTCCATTCTGTTTAACTAGTTGTTCAACTAATATTTTTAGTTTATCTAGACTGTGTTTGTAGGGATGGCCAAATATACACACTAAAAATCAACAATGACAGAGAGTTTTACTTTAAAAGATGATGGTCACGCACTTTCATTTGTTTCTCTAC
>NW_013666114.1:248867-262212 GCF_000517525.1 Limulus polyphemus | reverse complement strand
AGAGTTTTACTTTAAAAAGATGATGGTCACGCACTTTCATTTGTTTCTCTACAAGGCAAGATACCATCGCTAACATACCAAACCAGAAAGTGACCAACCCACCAAATTGTTCATCTTTCTTCTTCTTGTTTCAGTTGAGATAACTCTACAATTACTTTATCACTAACGTCAGTTTAAACCTAAATACACTCTATGTTTTTTCTGGGCAGTGCACAATGTCATTGCTTAATCATAATAACTAGTAGTATTTAAAAAAAATCATAATTCTAGTATAAATGATACTATCATTAGTCCTTGAAGTTAGCTTTTTACACAAATCTGTTGTTTCTTTAAAAGGCAGGGTGTAACAGGAATTACCAGCCAATAACAGACTAAAATTAGATGACTGTAGAATATTAACTGCTTTTTACACTGTACATTTGGTGTCTTCAGGGAGTCAACCCCTATATTATGTATGAAGTGAAGGAGTAAAAAATCAGTACACATAGTATTAAATATTATTACACACATTCATAGAGTACACTAACTTTCAGTCAAGGAAAAACAAAACGTCACGAAAGAAATAATACAAACATTTTATAAATGTAAAACAACGTAGGGATGGCAGTGCCAAAAAGTATGCAAACAATAATATAGGATAATACAGCTATACATAGATCACCCCTACATGACTTTGAAAATTAAAATTTAATGTTGCACTGTAAAATGCATACTTGACTTAAATATTACTAAAGTTGGAAGTTATATATATTACTGACTATTTGTATGTAGTTTGTTTTTATCATAACATCATTTTTATGTCAGGATAGGTATCAATGTAGTGCAACTATTAGCCTGGGACTTATGTACAAGAAAAACCAAGCTGAATCAAAACATATTACAGACTATTACAGACTCTCGCTATTAGGTTGGTCGAATTGATCGACCTCGTAACCATTTTTTACTCGTGTATTTTACAGTGTAACATTAAATTTAAATATTAAAAGTCTTGTAGGGATGATATATGTATAGCTGTATCATCATCCCTATATTCGTTTTTGCATTCTTTTTGGCACTGCCATCCCTACATCATTTTACATTCACAAAATGTGTTTTATTACTTGTCATAATGGGATTTGGTGTCTATGTGCAACTTGATCTAGTGATCTTGTAACTTCTAGATGATGCCTTTAGTGGATTAAAGATCTATCATCAACAGGAGAGCTTCCTTTCAAGATCTTCACCTACTTTGTTTCAGCCAAATTATCATATATTAATCTTTTATGAATCTATAAATTGGTCACGTGCCAACGAAGTCATTATTTCAGGTGTTGCATCCTGATAAGATAATTTGGCAAGTATTTCCAAAACTTCTATAAGGTTCAGTTAAGGTCTCATTTTATCTCTATACTCTGCTCCTGAACTTTACTTTAGATAATTCCTTTTGGTGTGTTTGATAGTTGTGATAGCTCTCAAACATTCCTTGTAAAGGTGTAGTAAGAAGAACAGCTTGTTGTTCACTATTCCACCTTTTCACTTTGGAGATGATTTTTAAATGAGACTGATATGTCTTCTATGGTACCTTGCCTAATTAGGTAATGTTATGGAGCTTGCTAGTTGAATTCTGTAACTGAATTTGGTAGTGTCATGACTGAAGTAGTTCAGAAAGTACCTAGAATCATAGTAGCATAGCAGTAGTGTACAGACGTAGATCAAATTGGTTCTTATGTTCCATATCTTATATTATATGGTGTCTTAAGTTGGAATTTATCAACGGATGCAGAAAAAGATGTTACTGGTTTGATCTTTGCGTTTATCAATTAATTTTCTATATTTCTTATTCTATAATCAATTTCCTTTTCTACTTCACTGATCTTGCTGTTATAATCTTCAGTATTATTGCTGTAAACCCTCTATATAATATTTCCAATATCTTCACTGATATTTTTCAATAACATTTATTTTTATTTAAACATTATGCCTCTTTATTTTAGCTTTTTTTAGGTTCCATCTATTATTTATTGATCTTATTTAAATTGTTTCTTGATATTGTTTTATGTTTCTGTAAATGTCTTGTTTTTTAGCTTTCTCTTTCTTTCGTCTTGTTCTTCTTTTTACGTTCTGTTTTTTTTCTTCATGGTTAATTTAAATGTTCTGTCTCTTTCTGCTTATTTTTCGTTCCACAACTTCTCTTTCTCCAGCGAACTTTCTATCTCGATTCATTTCAACGTTGATGTCATTTAAAGTTTAGTAAAAACTATATTTTCATCAAAATTATCCCACCTTTGATACCAATGTTATAATATGTTCTATCATTGGGCAGGGTCTTGTATAGTAATTGGTAAAAATAATGCTAAATCCTCTCTCTGTACTGATAATGAAATAATTTATTTATTCAATAAAATTTGCTATAGGCTATGTTCGCTGGTAGGCATAGCTTCACAAATGGCATTTAAACAGAAATTTCCCAACCAACGTATACCGAACTTACTTGTAAACTTACTGCAGAATTTCATTCCCAATCGATTGATAACAGACATGCTGACTAAGTCACTGACTAGCATGAATTTCTCAATGCCCAACTTACCAACCGACATGAAACTTAATCACTCATTAAACCAATAATTCACTGATTAATTAACTAACTCATTGATGTTTTTATATCATTGCTCATTTTCTACTTCCTACACAAAACTTCTACATGTTGTATCTTCATTACATAATTACAGGCTCCATTTAGCAAACAAGCTTCAAAAATAAGCTTACAACAAAATATTCGTTAATATTTGTGGGAGTTTTGCCATATAACTGGCTGACTTTCAGACAACCATCTCAATATATACAAGATAGTATTAAAATAACACCTAATAGACACACCGTTAAAAATTAGTCAGACTAATATATGTTTGATTTTAAGGTAGTCTTTACTGTATATAGCATATGTGGTATATGAGCATTACATGTGTTTTATACTTCCTTGAATCGATATAGAATATTTAAAAAAATTATTGTATGTGCCGTTTCCAATAACACATTTGACAAGAAGACTGTTCAGCTCCTTTTACCCTAGCTACATATTGGCATGTGCCATTTACATAGAGTAGCATCTTTTGTCTTTCTGCGGGAAAGATAGCTACGAGATCATTCACAGCATTAGAAGTTACACAGTTACCTTATCTACTGGCCAGTAGGTGATTTCTTGAGGTAATGATCTTCCTCGTGTTATATTGTCAATGGACAGGCACGTGAGAAGCACTAATCACTCTGATTAAGTCTTGTGTTAATGATTTAAACATCTAATGTTAAATTTATTCAGTCTGAAACACGATCTCAACGAATGCAGTCTGTAACAGGAGGTCAACTTAATTAGTTTTTACTGCGATCTGAGACGATGTAGAGCATCATTAAACATAATTGTCCTGTAGAGATGACAGTTGATTCTGGCATTCATTTTAATAAAGACTGATTGTACATTTGTTTTCATTCTTCCTCTCTCTTTTTTTTTATTTGATGAATCCACGGTTATTTAACAGACCTATCTTGATGAATCCCCTGTTATTTATCAGATCTATCTTGCCATTCTTAGGGTAAATCAGGTTTACCTGAAAATACTACATAAAATGTATTAAAGAAACTTGCAGTACATGTGTATACCGATTAACATTAAAACGACCTTTAAAATGTATAGTGGTCGATAATAAGTCAAATCCTTCACACATATATAAAATCTTCCAAGAGTGAGTAACGTCTACAACACGACCAATTCTAGAATCGCCTCGAAACAAGTTTTTTTCCGAAAGTAGGTAACGGATCTGTTTAAAAGACGAGTTCCGCTTTTCCTGTCTCGAGAGAACTTGCCAATAGAGAACCTACCATATCACTGGTATATTTTATGACAAGCCTTTCTCTGTGTATTACAGTATATTATGAAAACGTACAGTAGTTATAATGGTTAGTATTAGTGTCTTTTCTATTATACAACTACACGTACAACACTATCTGTACACACTATAATGTGTTAAGGCAACTTGCAACAGGTTTATTGGTTAATATTATTATGAGTTCTATTATTTATTCTTGTTGATGTTAAGAATATCCCCACTTTGCGTGTTACATGATATATATATATATATCCCTACTTTGGCTCAGATTAACATAATTACAGTGATTTGCCAAAGTAGGAATGACAATTTCAAAATTTTAAGTAATTCAGTTTAGTAGTTTAGATTTTCTTGTTTAAATACTTTTTGTAGCATTAAAACTTTCTATGTTACTATGACTAATAGGTTAAGTATATATCGATCCATAGTTCTCTTTAAAAATATATATTTTTTATTATACTTGTAAAATTATAATTTTTATCATTTATACCAATTGTTATTAAAATAACCCCTAATGGTCATAATACCGGGCATTAAGGTAGTGTTAGACAGTTATATTGATTAATATTAGTAGGAATTCTACTATATATATTGGGTGATACTAAAAAAAAAAAACTCTGGTTATGTCCTAGAGGTGTTAAGACTAAATTCGCTAGGTACAGTAATTAATAATATTACAACATCTATTACATGTAGTGACAGATATAAAACAAGTTATTACTGTTGTACAATGAGGTATTAAAACAAAGGGTAGAATCATGTACAAACTGATACCACAAGTATTGTTAATTCTTCAATAAAAATTACAATTAGTAATAATTAATTTAAATTATGAGTGGCATGAAAACCACAAATATATTCTATGATTAATCTGCATTAGGTCATCAATATGGTATCCTTGTTATTAGCGGTGTTTTAAGCCCTTATCCAAGGAAGAATTAACAAGACTTAATTAAGTTTAAGCATCCAGAACTGTCACATACAAATTCCCTTATCCAAAGAAAAACTAAGAAGGCTTAGAGAATTATTAAGCATTAAAGTAGAACTGTCACATACAATACCCCTTATCCAGATAAGAACTAATAAGGCTCAGTGAATTATTAAGCACCAAAGTAGAACTGTCACATACAAGATCCCTTATCCAAAGAAGAACTAACAAGGCTTAGAGAATTATTAAGCATTAAAGTAGAACTGTCACATACAATACCCCTTATCCAGAGAAGAACTAACAAGGCTTAGAGAATTATTAAGCAACAAAGCAGAACTGTCACATACAAGATCCCTTATCCAGGGAAGAACTAACAATGCTTAGAGAATTATTAAGCAACAAAGCAGAACTGTCACATACAAGATCCCTTATCCAGAGAAGAACTAACAAGGCTCAGTGAATTATTAAGCACCAAAGCAGAACTGTCACATACAAGATCCCTTATCCAAAGAAGAACTAACAAGGCTTAGGGAATTATTAAGTACCAAAGCAGAACTATCTCATACAAAGCTTCATAAACTATGCCTATAACATATTTCTGAAGTAATTATTACTATTTAAGAAACTTAATGTTATATATATTAAATCTACCCAAAATTATAAGTAACTAAAATCAGTTACATATGATCCTGTAAATTACATAGACATACATAAACTTCGTCTTATTTAGTATGTAGCAACTTCCGGCTATATGTCCACAAACAATAGCACACTCTGTGGGTATATCACTTGTCGTGCAGCTGGACAAGTTCGACTTTTCTTGTTTTCATCCACTAACGTACTCAAGGTGACTTTGCTAAAGTGAGTCTGCCCAACAGCCAGACTTGAAAGGGACTTGTATGAAGAGAAAAAAAAACAAATATCACCAGTTATTATAAGAGAAGAGGTAACTTAAGAAAGAATAACATATATATAGTTTTAAAGGTCTATGCTGTCACAAATATTTAGTTTTATAGCGACTACGTTAACTGTGTGATCTAAACTGCACCAACTATCACATAGTGGCAAACGACTGACAAAGCTTAACATTTGATGGAGTTGAATAAAATTATAAAAATAGTTGAATGCTCAGACTTGTACGTTTTTGATGAAGAAGGTTATTTCTATTCTGTACTGACAGTGTTAATTGTGTGATTTAGATATGTATATTGTTATTATTAGCATGACTTGTACTATGCATATTGGTTATCAAGAAATATGATAACTTTCTTGATGTATTAAAAGTTACTTGATATACGTTCAGTTGGTGTATTTGGGAGAATCAGCTCTACTTCTACTGTGTTAATATCAAGACAACCTTTTTGTACGTACTAGCGTGTATCAAGACTGTGTTCAGTAGGAATACTGGCTAACATTAGTGTGAATTTTACTATATAGACTGTTTCATACTAAGACAACAAACAGAAGGATAGTAGTTAGCCTTACCATTGCTTCTAAAATTGGTTCATAGTCAAAAAGCTTTGATTTTCTACACTACAAGATATTGAGATAACGTGTATTAGGTTATAGTGATTAATATTAATCTGGAGTTCAATGTATATGCTCTATGACATATGTAACAGAACTAAGTACGAAAGGTTTAGTGGCTATACTGATCATTATTACAGTGACTTCTACTATGTACAGTTGTTCGTATTACAACAATTCATTATATATATATATATATACATGCTACAAGTAATAAGATAACGTTTAGTTTACATACTTATTAGTATTAGTATGAATCTTCTTTGCATAGATAATATCAGGGATAACTATCACTGTTAGAGTAGCTCACAGCTGGGTGCGAAGCGTGTTCATTGGGATATCGCGGCTCGAACCTTGGACCTTCTGATCATTAGTCCAGCACATTAACATTAGATCACGCCCGATCAACTTTGTTTGATCTAACCCAATTCACGTTTGTTTATTTTTTATCACTTCACTATTAAACCTTACTTTTATTTATGGCTGCCAATGAAGTGTTAATAAATCCAATTCCATTTTTGTTTGTAGTAGCAGTCTTTTGCCTCTTTTTCTCATCCTACTAAATACTCGGTGCTACACTTTTATGGGTTAACCCATCTGTACACGTATTATTCTCTAACTAATTACAACTCAACTATAGTATAACAACAGCTATTATTATATGTGGTGTCTCAATACAAAACGATTATTTTAAAAATATATTAGATGATAAACAGTTTCATAGAAGGAACTATTGGCAATTTAATTATAAGTAATTTAGTGGAAATGATATTTAGATAATACAAGTAACATAACTTATTTCGACATAAATGTAACAAAAGATTGTTTTGTATGAGTTAGTTTTAATAATTATTATTTTCATATTAATAAGATTATTTTAGTATAAAACATATTTCCGTAATTTTCATAATAGGTTGGTTTTTGTTTCGTTGTTTTCTCAAGTTAAATCATTCTTTACATCATAAGGGTGTATCTGAAATCGAATACAAACTGAGATGTAAAGCATTATTCTCATCAAGCTCATTATAATTATTCATGATGTTTGGTTTCGGGTAGGCAGAACATGCTGGTTAGGATGCAGGTCAAAGTGTACAAGATTCGAGACTTGATGCCCTTAAACACATTCCGCAGCTCGAGCTGCAAGCGCGTTATAACAGTGGCAGTCGCTATTCAGTTTAAAGAGTTAGATAAAGCTATTATGGCGGTGGGTGCTGCTGAGTGGCTGCCTTCCTTCTGTCCAGTGGCTATAAATTAGGGAATTATATATCTGCATCAGGGGGGAGGGGCTAGCTCTGATCTAATCATTTAACCATTCAGATTAAAAATTCCATTCCCGACATTTGAGTCATTTGTTTTTAAACTTTGAATTTCGATTGTGACATTAAGTGATATCCAAATATCTTCAAAATTAAGGTTGTCTTAGAAATAATCTATGCAGGTCTTAGAGTGTTTCAAGGTGCTTCTACGGACTCGTTTAAAGACTTTATATCTTTCTGTTTGTTCGTTTGTACATTTGATCAGAAACAGTCCATAGAAGATGGTGCACTGCTAGTGTGGCACGAACTTTTCTGGACATGTTCGACGCTCGTGAGAACCACATGTTGAGACTTTATATTAACGTTTCTAGTACCTTCGAAAGGACACGGTCGGTTTCCCTTTTCCAAGTAAAAGGCATGCTGTTAGGGCTGACCGTGTCAATATACAGAAGGCCTCTCGTTCTTCTTCTACTCTTGTTTTCTTTAATAAGATAGGACACACTCATCTACTAACGATTGTGTTTTCGCTTGTCACAAAATGTTAAAATAATACTTGATCTCCAGTTTTAATCAAACGTAACTAGTGATATGTAAATAGTTAAAAAACACCTTGTTATGTTTCACTTAGCGCAATGAAACCTTTATAAATGCATCCAGTTCTATCACGTTTGGCTCACCGACTTTACTTTAAAGTGGAGGAAAAGTTAGTTTAACTCAACATTAAAGTGGTCGAAGCCGTGGGAAATACCAGGGAGAAACACAGCTTGTAATATCTGATCTGATTATACGTCAGTTAAATAACCGTAAAAATCGTATATAGTTCGTCCGGTAGTTATATTGTAAGTCAATCAGCTGTCCAAAATATTAAAAAAAAATCCCATCGTTCGGATTTTAAGTGCATCGCTCTGTTAAAACCAAACATATTCATGCTGTCGTTTCAATTAAAGTTGAATAACGTTTTGAATTCGAATTTAGAGAAGACACATAGCATATAAAAGCAACTTATTTTATGCTCACTACATTTGTTAAAACCAGGGCTGGAGTTCTCACAACATGAATGTAAAATGATGTTTTGTGTTCGCCTTTTTACCCATGGTTCGCTTACACAAGTGGTAAGTAGCTCGCTGTTCAATGTTGTAATTGGAAAATTGTTAAGAACTTAGAAATTTCACTGAAAAACTGGTTATACACGTGTGTGGTAATATATCATTCAAAAGAATCAGTTAAGCTTACTTTAAAACCTAAAATATTCTGAAAAGCTTTAATCTCCTAACATTTTGTTTCGGACACTTTTCGCAGTTGTTTTTATTATTAATCATTATTTAGTATTATGTTTCTAATGAGGTTAGTTTCATGTCACTTGGTAAATTTTCAACAGTTTGCTGTCGGTCGCAGTGAAAGCTTTCCAAAAATAAGATTCAGTCTGAACAGTCTGACATTCAGCCTAAAACAGCGGAGTTTTCCAATAATTTTGAAATGTTGAAACCTTCTGGAATAATTCAGTACTTGTAGTCTATGTAGTGAAAGTATAAAATGAAACGTATAGACAACAAAACTGGAAAATATTTATTGATTTCTTAATTTAGAGAAACCGTAGATTAAAAAGGAGTGTCTTTTTTATTAACAACGTTGGTAATATAACAGAAAATACCTTAATTCAAAAACGATTTAAGTTTATAATTGAATCGATATTTTTATTTTCATAATACCTTTTATGCACTTGGCTCTAGACTAGGTGATCCAACACTACGTCTTTACTTGTTGGTTGCATATTTTTAATCTTATGAAGTATCATTAAAATAGCATAAAACATATAACACAATTCAAATGATAAATTTTTCAGTAGAGGTAGACAGATAGATAAATAATCCGCATGTACTTATCTATTACGCCCTCATGAATTGGACTCAGTCCGATAGGAAGATAGTATATAGTAATACTCATATGCACAGAATCTTTCGAAACTATATACAAAATTTGTTGCGTTGCCCATGTCAGACGTTAAATTATCCATACCACAACGCAATTATTTTTATGATCAAACATTCACACTGGCTTCCTATGAGCTCAGCAATTAGATATGTGACGTTGAAGGTAACTAGAAGTGTTATTTAGTACACTCAAGAACTATAAGTTGAACTATGTCATCTGGTAATTCTCCGGATACTTTAACTGATGAATTCGAGGACCATTTTATGTATGAATATCAATAGTAGCTCTCACATAATGAATTCGTAGGACTATTTAATTTATTAATTTCATTAATAGCTCTCTCATAATGAATTCGTAGGACTATTTAATTTATTAATTTCATTAATAGCTCTCACATAATGAATTCGTAGGACCATTTAATTTATTAATTTCATTAGTAGCTCTCAAATAATGAATTCATAGGACCATTTCAAGTATGAATTTCATTAGTAGCACTCACCTATGATACTTCCAAAGCTGTTGTTTGTACATATGTAAGATATATACTATACAATCCTCAGATTATGTATATAAGCTCCAATTACAACAATCCTCAGATTATGCATGTAAGCTCCAATTACAACAATCCTCAGATTACATTATAAAATCTACAATTACAACAATCCTCAGATTATATTAAATAAGCTCCAATTACAACAATCCTCAGATTATATTATATAAGGTCCAATTACAACAATACTCAGATTATACTATATAAGCTTCAATTACAACAATACTCAGATTATATTATATAAGCTCCAATTATAAGTTGTATGATATAATATATGACGCTTCATTTTTAGCGTCACATGACATGCACAACTCTCTCGTGCAACTCAAGACCGATTAGAAGTGAATCATTAGTACAGGGATTTATTATTATTATTATTATTTTTTGCTGCATAAAATGAAGCCCCACCGTCGGATCATGTGTCAAACATGCTTTTTTTTCGCTTTTGAAAACGTGGTTCTACGTTCACCCTCTTGGGTCCCACAAATTCGGAAGGTTTGTTTGTTTTGAAATTCGCGCAAAGCTACACGAAGGCTATCTACGCTAGCCGTCCCTAATTTAACAATGAAAGATTAGAGAGAAGGCAGCTAGTCATCACCACCCACCTCCAACTCTTGGGCTACTCTTATAAACTTATCACTAAACTATTCCCAAGTATTATGTGTAATATTATCTTTGTATTATATGTTACTTGATGAGAGGCCTTTTTCACGAAATGTATAAAAAACTTTCAAAAACTATCCTCATTTTGCAACTGTTAATGGAAGCTGTTTTAAGTGTTTTGGTTTAGTGCTGAGTTTGAATATCGGATGAAGTGCTCGTCTTTAAATGTTCAGACAGTGTAAGATTGTGCGTTTATGAAGATTTCGGTTTTTGAAATTGGGCTATTCAGACGTTTGATATCGTAATTTTTGACTAAGTATTCAGGAAGAGCGTTACTTGTATCTAAGTTGCTAATATTAGGGAGATGTTCCTCGGTGCGCATATGTAAAGGATGGGCCTATTTACCCAATGCAAGTTTAGAAACATTCTAATTCATATACTAGCTTATTCTTGTAACAAAGGATGCCTACCTTAATTTGCTGCTCATCGTCTGTTCAATGAAAGTTAAAAATCAGAAAACTGTTTAGCTACTAACAGCCAATGATCACTAGAATAATTGTCTGCTGTTCTTTGCAGGTTTGATGAGCTAGTTTTGCATACTCAATTAGGTTTTCTCACTTGCACCAAATAATTATATTTTAAAGCCTATTTAAAGGAATGTACAAAAACCTGTAATTCTGTACATATTTTAAATTGTTTTCCACTATTTCTCACTTATTGTTCAAATATCTCGATACAGATAATCTGTCCTGAAATAACAGAGTAGAAATTTTATGAACTCTTTGTTTTCTTGATACTTTGAGGACGTTTTTGGTTTCTTGGTTTGCATATTTATATGTTTTCTTCAGTATCAAGATAGAGACGATTATATGTTAAGGGTTTTCATCAGTGGTAGTCAGATATCTGTAAAGAAGTTTATCATTTTCTTAGTTTGTGTAACACCTTTGATTTTTTAAAAAGATACGTTACTCTTAATAAATGAATACATATTCAATCTGTTGCCTTTCTAAGGTAGCTAAAAGGGAAAATATTATGTTCAAATTAGATACACTTAATGAAGAAATAAAAATAAACACAAGGAGATTTTTTGGGGTATTTTGCTACCATATTTGTTTTTCTTCTACGTGTATAACACTTTCAACTGCTTATTTTTTCCTTTAAAATTTTATAACTGACACTTCTTAAATCTGTAGTTACTTGCACAAAGCCGCACATTTCTTTTGTGTTTGTGATTATGACATTCTTATCATTCGAAGTTTGAAACAGTTTGCGAATTAACAGGACTGGGAAATATGATTAGGCGAGTTGTAACAGTTCTTGAATCCTTTAATATAAACACCACTCAATGAGATGCGCTAGGAAGACGATACTGACAGAGGGACACGTGGGATAGTGGAAGCTGTCATTTAGATTTTTGGGTTCTATTTCTGTAGGTAATTCTATTGATTACATACACGAGAGAAAGTTATGATGAATGTTTCACCGTTAATTGGCTTTAACTATGGACACAAGATTGTCATTGAATATGAACAATTTACAGATGTGTCTAATTGAGTAAGGAAGATGTCATTATAATATTCTTATGTCCATTTCAGTTCAGTAAGGACAATGTCCACTCTAATGTCACAACATTTGTTTAAGGTCATACTAATTAAGTGAAGAAAACCTGTCATTCGACAGCTGTTATAATGTAGAAACTCTCATATACGAAACAAAAGCTTTTATTGTTGTAAACACAAACTAGATTCATTATTTCTTCTTAGAGTTCTATACTTAACAAACAAAACAAAATGTGAAATAAATTTTTCCTGCTGTAACATGCTGTTAATCTAAGCATGCGATTAAAATAGCTTTTGTTTGTTTATTTATTGTTAAGCACAAAGCTACAAAATAGGCCTTTTGTGCTGTACCGACCACAGGCATCGAAACTCTATATTTAGCGTTATAAGCCTTCAGACTTACCACTGGGGAGAGCGTTAAGATAGCATTATTTTTGCTGTATATTGTTGGCATGATATAGACATTTCGTATTAATAATTTGCAACTATCTTACTATACTCAGTGTGCTATACAACTCCGGAAGCTATAACTGTGAATTTTATAACGCTTATCAATCAGAAAACTTCAGATATTTGACCAGGAACTTTTACAGAGTTCGAACGTTACAAATTATCTAACTTCAGTGGATTCTCATTGGACATTAGTATTGTTACGTATCTGCTCGTTTGTTAATTTCCGGTATGAATTCTGTCAGAGGAACTTCAGCGATACAAATCCTTTCTTAATTAAAACTAGTTTATTCTTTCTCGATACAACTTTGTAATACGCAGAATTTCCACAGTCACTTTAAACTTAACAACCTTTATATCACACGCTATAAATCGCAGTGGTACACACACTTTACTTAAGGTGCCTACAGTTCGCTTGACTCAATTATCTATATCGTCAATCTAACAATAAACTAATTATATGTACAGAATTTACAAACACAAAATTAAAAACAGCAAAGTCTCTTAATTATACAGGACGTATCTTCTTCCGTACTGGTCTCCGTCTCATCGGCTTCTGCTTCACGTTGGGTTCATCTGCTCCATCAGGAAATAGCCCATTATTGGTAGCAGTCACATCAGTGGTAGTAACTTCATTAACGGCTTCACTGTTTCCCTCTGAAAACTGGGTATAGTTTCTT
>NW_013666114.1:236262-247986 GCF_000517525.1 Limulus polyphemus | reverse complement strand
CCAGTTATCTTGGCGGCTATTACAAAACGTTGCCAATTCCAGTCCCAGTGTCCAATTGTACTTTCCTACCATCCCATCAGACTGTGGGTAAAGTGGCATTGTCCTGGTCTTTCGTATGCCAAACAACTTGCAGCATTCATGGAACACAGCTGATTCAAAGTTACGGCCTTGATCTGAACACAGTTCGCATGGCATACCAAACCTGAAGAAGAAATCACTAATAGCCGAAGCTACAGTTGCAGCTTCCTGGTTTGGTATTGCATATGCCTCAGGTCACTTGGTGAAATAATCCATCACCACACAAATGTACTTGTTTCCAGCACGAGTTTGGGGCAATGGACCAGCAATGTCAACGGCTACTCTTTCCATTGGTGCACCAACTTGATTTAACTTCATTGGAGCACGTCCCTGTGCTTGGATCCCCTTCTAGCACAACATGTACTGCATGTCCTGCACCATTCTTCCACATCTTGCCTCATACTTATCCAGTAAAATCTCTTCCGTAGTTGACTCAATGTCTTCTTAACTCCAAGGTGTCCTCCTGTTAAGCTATCATGGGATTAGCACAGCATAACTTCCCGTAACTTTCTCGATATAACTGTTTGCCAGGTCGTCAATTTCCCATCTGCAGTTTCCCATCTCCGGACAAGAATACCATTTTCAAGCTTCAACTGGTCTCGTTGTGCCAAATAGTTCTTTGTCACAGGGCTTAAGCTAGACACCTTCTCCCAAGCAGGGCGCAAAACACTTGCTTTTAGAAAATCAATTATTGGCTTCAGATCTTGGTCTTTCTCCTGTTCTGCTTTAATGTCTATACTTGGTTCCACTTCACCATCATCAACTCCTTCAGTCAGTTTGACTTCAGCTTGATGGCACCTGGTTAGTCCAACCTCTCTTCTAACACTTACCGGAATTTGGCCTTTGTTGTTCCCAAACGTCATCTTGTCAAAGTTAACTACACACTTCCTCGGTGGTAGTAGTCCAATCCTAATTTGCATTGATCTTCAATGTCGGCCTGGTATACTTTGTGTCTGTCCTTTATGTCCATGAGCTACATAGTTACCAACACTGGTCCCCATAACGTTGCATAATGTCCTGTCACAACACAGAGCTTCTGTGTGGCTTCTGGTACTCCTTTGTGATCTAACACCTTAATACTCACAAGGGTTTGCTGCGATGCAGAATCTATGACAAAGTTGCACTTTTGGCCATCCAGCTTTCCTGTCACGTAGACACTATGTGTGCTTGCCATTTTACACTTAGCTGTTGGGACGTTCACAATGGGAGTTGGTTGGCGTCCCTCAGCACCAACCACTACTGGTTTCCGAAGCTGACTTATTGGTAGTATTCTTACACTGGCTCCTCATATGCCCTTGCTCTTCACAATTCCAACAACCTCCCTGGGTAGCATCCTTTCCTGCCATGGCATCTTCCTAATGCTGAAGTTGTTGGCATTGAGCTCTTTTGTGCCCAGGTTTGTTACAGTGCCAGCAAAGTCCCTCAAACTTTTCTGAAAGCTACCCTTTTCTGGCCTTGAATCCTGATGACTGTACCAACCTTGGTACCTCTGTGCTCGACTTAATGTAGGATTCAAATTCAAGAGGTCTGGCCATTGCATCCTGCATAGTAGAGGGGTGTGCTTGCTTCACTTGTATCTTTAGTTGTGGACTGTCCAAGGCATATAGAAATTGATCCCTCAGCAACAGCTTGAGAACATCGGGAGGTGCAGATGGGTAGGCCTTGTGTGTCATACTCTCCAAATTCTGTGTCAGCTCTTGCAGGCTCTCCCCTTTAGCACGGACTCTCGTCCTAAACCTAGCCCTGTATACTTCGGACTGATTTTGAGTTCCATACCTGAGTTCTAGAGCAGCTACCAGTGCTCTATAGTTGTGCCTGTCGTCTGCTGACAACTGTCCAAGTATTTCCAGTGGTTGTCCCTTCAGGCTCGTTGCAAGGTACACTGCTTTCTGCTTCTGTCCACCCATTCATTTCTCCCAGGAGCTCAAATTGTGCTCTATATGCTTCCCATGGTGCCTTCCCATCGAATCCCTCTGGCTTCCTTCATACTAGATCACCCTATTGTTGACACTCATGTCTGGAATGTGACTTCTGGCAGAACTGAAGATGTCTGCATTAGGGTTTAGCTGCGGGATCTGGAAGGGGCTTCCAGTTGTCTGGGGCTGATTAGACCCATGGTTAATATATCTTCCCTGTGTAAAAGACAGTAAATCGTCCTTTAATGTATTTAATTCACTTCATTAATTTTCCTCCAACAACTGCTGTAGACTCTCTTCTTATTTCTTTCCTCCTTCTTCTAGTTTCTTTTGCCGTTCTTGTATTGCTGCCATCAAATCTGCTAATCTGTAATTTGATTTGTCACTTCTCGTTTCCATCTTCTTTTTTTTTCTTTTCAGTCCCACTCTCTGACACCAATTTGTTACATATCTGCTCGTTTGTTAATTTCCGGTATAATTTCTTTCCGAGGAACTTCAGCGATACAAATTATTTCTTAATTAAAACTAGTTTATTCTTTCTCGATACAACTTTGTAATACACAGAATTTCCACAGTAACTTTAAACTTAACAACCTTTATAACACACGCTATAAATCACAGTGGTTCACACACACACTTTACTTACGGTGCCTACTGTTTGTTTGGCTCAATTATCTATATCATCAATCTATCTGCCTCTACCGCTGGCTTTCTTTGCCATGCTTATATACTAAAAAAGAGGGCATGAAGCAAATACTCGGAGATTCGCGGGGTTCCCCGACAATTCTAGAAACTCCAGCGCGCATGCTCCCAGCGTCACGCGACTTCCACTGTCGTAACAGTATTTTTTATGAAAACATTACCTAACTTCAACCGTGGAAAAATTGGCGTGTGATCACTGACAGACAAAGCTAGTTTGCTTCCCGTTAAGTAAAATATATCTCCGTCAACTCGGTCATCGTGAACCCTCAATAAGATATTGTTGCGTCATCGAGGTCACGTGACTGGTGTGGCGCCTCTAGTTTCTAGAATTATCCTGTACGTTGGCGAATGCTCTAGTATTTACTAGATGTAGGGTAGTCGGGTATATATAAGAGGGGACAACGTGACGCTGGAGGAGAATGTAATGTGTGTATAGACAGTGAGTAATTGAACTGCAGTCAGAGAGCACGAGAGACGTTACAGCGTTTGTTTAGCGCGATTGTTGAAGTTGAGTGTATCGGTAACGTTATATTCGGAAAGAATAAACCAGTTTTATTAAGAAAGGACTTGTGTTGCTTAAGTTTCGTCGGAACGAAGTTACGGAAAGTTAATTAACAAACGGAGACGTAACAATATAAAGGAAGTTCCAAACTAGAAAGATGATTTTATATTGTTTGTAAGTTTGTGAAACTTTCGTTTATAAATCATTGTTTATAATAACTATTTGTAATAATTGTTATTGTAAATTGTATTGTTGTGTATATTAAAAAGTATTTGTGTTAAAAACGAAAACGGTTCGTATCAATCTTATTAGTAATCGTAAATTGACTAATATATCGGTGTATATTTAAATACTAAATCCAAAGCACAATTTAACTACTAAATTTAAATTTTCAGTTAACTCGGCTTCGGACCATTCGAAATTCTAATAGGTAACGGATGTATAAAAAAAAATAAAACAACAACAGAAAATCCAAGTATAGCAGAACATGTAAGTAAAACCCAACATAACATATTATGATGAAAAAAACAATTGTATGAGCTCAACCTATAGCAACTAATACTCTAGAATCGCTAGAAATAATGAAATTTTAAAATGATAAATGGAGATGAAGGTACGACCAATAAGAATGTAGCGAGACCTCTTCTGATACTTGTGGACAAATGCAAAATTACAGTCACGTGATATTTAAGAAAATATAAAAATGTGAAATTTATCTCTTGCAACTCACTCCTGAAGGTGGCGTGTGACACGTCGAAACATGTCATTATTTTGTTTGTTTGTTTGTAATTAAGCACAAAACTACACAATGGGGTATCTTTGCTCTGCCCACCACGGGTATCGAAACCCGGATTCTAGCGTTATAAGTCCGCAGACATACCGCTGTGCCACTGGGGCTCGTTATTTTGATATTATTTTAATTGTGAATTGATTTTAACGTTGCATATTTACTATTTTAATATATATAACTAGATTTCATTTTGTATAGAAGGACAAAATAAGTAAATAAATAAATAAATGAAAAACGTATACTTCAACAATTAAAAACGCAGCCACAAAACAAATATCCAACACTGGAGCACAAATCATAGAGTGGGTCGTTATGTAATGTGCTCTGATTTTTTTAATATCTTACCTTTATTATTATACATTTTTTTTACTATAGTGATTATTTTGCATTATTTGCTTTGTATTTTGATAAAGGACAAACCAAAATATGCTAAGCTGGGTGAACATCCTGAGATATTAATGGGATTACCGTTGAAAATGTCGCTAACAGCGAGAGCACTCAAATAATAAAACATTGCATTCTAATTATTGTAAGTAAGAACGTTATAAAAGTGTATTTAATTAACGATATTCATTGCTGTGGTAATATTTAGGTTTATCTGTGTATCTAGTTTGCTTTCATCGGAAGTTAATAATAACTGACTACATCAAATAGTGACATCTACCGGCCAACCGTCTACTGACATTTAAAAAAAATACTAAACAGTTTATAACACTACAATAATTTTTGTATAAATAATATATATTACGTTCTAAATTTTCTAGTGAAACATAACCGAGTCTTTTTCTAGTTCAAAATTACCGCCATTTTATATAAATTACAACAAATACACGTGAATACAAAATAATAACGTAATTCAATAATATAGAGGAACTATAGAAACCATAAATAACGTACTCCATTGCTATTGATAGCAATGAATGGTTAGATCAATGAGTCAATGTTGTTTTGGAATTAATGTTTTATTAACTTGAGGATATTTTTATTTGGGAAAATCATAAACATAAAAGAACAACAGAAAGTGGGAGATACAACTTTTTATCTGTGTATCAAAATAATTACTTTTTGTATAAGATTAATAACGTGAATTAAATTGCCACTCCAGCGAGTTGCTATTAACATCACATTTTCGGAGTTTTTAAATATTTTTTATAAAAACATGGCATGGACGTTGCAATGTTTGAAAAATAAAATTCTATGTTAGAATGAAAGTGACATAAAGAGGGTGACTTGGTTAATATTAAGCGAAATTCCTTTGTAGTGTGTGTGTAGAAATGAATAATCATAAAAAGGTTAGCCACATGTACAATAAACAAATTCATGAGATACTCTGATACTTTAAATTAGCGTGAATGTATAATATACACAGATACAAATATATGAATGAAATAAGATCCTCTTTATCTAAGTTCGTTACTTTTTCATTTTTGTTATTTGTGACAAACAGTCCAATTATTCATTAACAACTGAGAAGGTACAGTAGGTATTTAAGCTTTAGAGTTATAATAAATATGTTTGAATAACCCCCTAGTGGCACAGAGGTATGTCTGCAGACATACCAAGGCTAGAAACCTGGTTTTGATACTCGCGGTAGGCACAGTACAAACCAATTCTACAAATAAACGAACAGCTGTTCTAATCCTTATTACCAAATATTCGCCATAAATTTAAAAATGTAAAGGTCGGAAATTAATAGGAATTAATTCAGAGATACAACATATTATTTAATGGTTCGCAATCTTTTGCTTGCTATGATGTAAGAGCCTGTATTGAATCTATGATACCAGTTAATAAAATATATAAAGCAATGAAAATGTTATTGATAAAATTTGAGTGGGTTTTCGCTTATCGTAAAAATGGAGAATTATTAACATTTTATCATCCAAGTCTTCTCCAGCTTACGTCAGAATAAACTGGCCTCTCAATTCTTTTTGCTACATAAAGATGATATTCTTTACCGTTTAAGCATAAGCCTGAAACAGAATTAACTTATTGAGTATATTTACTGTAATTTATTAAAGTTGTTATACTGTTTTTGTTGTATTAATTATTTTATAGCATGGTACATATTTCTGATATGGTCTATCTTATGAATTTATTAGAGTGCTTAACTACTCACTAAAGTTAAGGCTTAGGAACAAAACTTTGAGGTCTATTTCCTTCCTCATATTCTAAAAATGACGTTTAGGACTAAACACCGTCCTTACATGATTAGATATTACCATGTACTAACAGGTGGTCGGACTGAGTGAGGTCTGTAATCTTCTGCAGCGTTGATTTACTTATCAGGTGACAATATCTGATAAGTAAACAATTTCTAAAACTGCTATTACTATAAACATTTTGTTGTAAGATTGTTGAGTATGTTCAGGAATACCAAACCAACAATATTTGTAGGATGGTCTTGGGTTATGTATCTTCTCCCCAAACAAAGTAGCCACAGGTCAGTTAAAACGATAAAAAAATCTATGGTTATGACGATAAGTAATTACAATTGAAATATTGGAATACGAAAAAGGTATACAGTTTTACAAATATTGCCCCCCAGTGGCACAGCGGTATGTCTGCAGACTTGCAACGCTAGAATCCGGGTTTCGATACCCGTGGTGGGCAGAGAACAGATAGCCCATTATGTAGCTTTGTGCTTAATTACAAAACAAAAATTTACAAATATTTACTTTTAAACATTTAAAGTTTTGAAACTTTAAATCTTGTGCAAAGGCTTCTACACAGGATCCAAAAACTTGAACTAAGTTATAATGATTAACTATAAGGTTCACGATAACAATGTGATAACATTTTTCATTAGAATAAAACAAGCTTGGTGCACGTGCATTTTTTGTGTGTGTTTTGTTTCTCTCTGTATTTTAACTTGCTTCCTGGACGTTATGATTCAAATAATATACTAAAATACGACTCTTTGTACGATTTTCGGAAATATTTGTATGCATATTTGTTTTTCCTATAACTGTTGGTTATTAAACTGTTAATTGCTATCGTGTCAAGATTTACGTAGAAATCTTTTGTTTGCCAGCTATTTTTTTTATATACCTGATGTGTCAGGTGCTAAATAACACCGAGATTTGTTGGGTTTTTTTTGCGTAGTGCTCAAATAAAGGAAAGCATATCTGATATTATTTCCTTATTTATCCTCAACAGTTGAGTGCTAGTTGAGTTGAGCTGTTGGCTAAGTGACGAAATACCAGGGATTGAGTCGACAGTTGCTTATCCTACATGGCTGCTTTTTTTTTTATTCCTGTAAACTCCCAGTGGAGCATAGGGCCGCAACAACACCTCCCAACGGAAGTTGATGTTGCAGTTACTTGTAGCAGGTTGGTTTTTACGGGGTGGAGTTGCTAGCCCCGCGCCCAACCCTCCTCCTTTCACATCCTGGACTTGGGACCAGGCAAAGACGGAGGTTGGCATGTTTGGTGTGACGGGGATTCGAACCCGCGACCCTCAGATTACGAGTCGTGCGCCCAAACCACCTGGCCATGCCGGGCCACATGGCTGCTTAGCAAGAAGTAACGGAGAGTTCCTTTGCTGATATTACCTCCAGCCATCTGGTGGTATACTGTTATTTTGCTTTTGCTAGCTAAACCATACTATATTACTTATATATGTGCTAAGCATTTCTTTTCTTTTTCACCAGTTGGCGGTGGGTGGTGTTGAAGCTGCCTTCCCTTTAGTCTATCACTGCTAAATTAAGGATAGCTAACTGAGGTTTTGTTCAAACATCAATCTTTTGATAAACAAAGTGAGAAAACCAGTAATATAGGGATTTTATTCTTCATGTAAAGTCGAGACAGCCGATCAAATGATATGTCCACTTCCATCTCTATCTTGTTTGGTTCTTTTTTTTCATATTCAGTAGCCAGTCCTACACAGTTTTTTTTTTTAATTTAGTAATAAAGTTTTTTATACTTCTTTGTTTACATTTTTGTAAGAGGGCGTACGTGGGTTACTAGGTTATAGAGTGTATTCTAAAGATTTATAAATTTTGCATAGAATAATAATAATAAAATAGGTAGTCAAAGATCGTGAAGACTGTTTTGCTCTATCAAATAACGATAAAATTACAATCAGTCCTAGAACTTGTTGTTGTTGTTTGTTATTAAGCACAAAGCTATACAAAGGGCTATCTGTGCACTGCCTACCACGGGTATCGAAACCCAGTTTCTAGCGGTATAAGTCCGCAGACACACCGCTGTACCACTGGGATGTCACTGCTAGAACTAGGTAGGTGCTAGGCCTGTTGAAGAAAGATGATGGTGAACGAAAATGAGAAATCTCGGTTTTGGCTATTCACTAGTTTTCAACTTTGGGACGCTCTGTATAACTGAAAAGCAGCATATGCACTGAAGATAGAGTGACTATGCCAGGTAGTTCTTCATATCTAGCTTCTGATGACCTGTAGCGTAGAAAATATGGATGACGTTTGTATTGCTTTAATGTGGGCGTCCGTGTCATCCTTATATAGAAGATGCTAGCACACTCCCCAATTGTCTATATTTTCTTCTTCTCCTTCCTACCCTTCTTCTTTTACCCATATAATAATTTTCTACCTTCACCAATCCCTATGATTCACAAAATTTCTTACACTTCCCCTTCTATATTCAATTCTTGATTTGTGATTCTTTAGTGGATATCAAATATTCCCTCTCTTTTTCCCATCACAATACTTTTCCTGTTCATACTCTCATACCTTCAACCAAAATTACATGTTTTTTTTTCCAGCAATACTTCTTTAGTTTAAACTTTATATCCTCAATAATTTTCTCTACTTCCTGGGACAAACATTGTTTATTTTAATTTTTGTATTCTCATCGCCTCTATGTCTATCATTACGTTGTATCCCAAATTTATTTTAACTTAACTGTATGTCTCCTTTTGCTAGTATTTTTTTTTGTTCTAGCTATTTGATTATTTAATTTTCATCACACTTGACGTCAAGTTTTTTTCTTTACATTAAAGTTCCAGAGAAATCAATATTTATGTCTGACAAGCTGAGATACGCGTCCATTGTCTGGTTTATGAATTGAAAAAAAAAAAAACATTGAGTGACTGATATGATAAATAACACAAAATCCTAACTTTCACACAATTTATTCATAACATAACATATTATTATTATTATAGTATTCATTATTAACTGACAACAGTTTTGTATAAGCTTTAAGAACTCACTACGTATATACTTAAAATGCGATGGTGAGGGTGTCTTTGAAGGAAGATGTAGCGGCTAAAGTAGTGGCAGTCGGGGTGCTTTCTGTTACCCGTTTTCAACACCCAACTCTTAATGTCTTTCTACTTGTGTTTCATCTTATCAATTAATTGACGTCCTTTGGTCGCATAAGTGTCGTACGGGATGAAGTTGAAAAAGTCACGGGTTAAAGTAGGAAGTGCGTATAACTCAAGAAACGACCCTTCATATTAGTTTTATGATGGCTGTTGGAGTAGAAACTTCATCTGAGTTTATGTATTATTGCAATAGTAGCGGCCGTTTTTTAATTGTATTCCTCCATAGAAAGTGCTAGCGCACTTTCTGAAATATGTAAGACGTTTGTGTGACCTCTCTCTTTATTTGGTGATAGAACATGACACCATCTATGAATATAGTTAACGTTAACTTATGTCAAAGATAATATATGCTCAATAACATCAATTATAGGGGTGGAGAGAGTAGCGAACCCCTATTAACATGCTCTTTGTTTATCATCACACAAAGTTTGGTTGAGATTGACCCAGCGGCCTAGGAGTAGTTAGATAAGGGACCAACAGACTGACACACGGAGTTTCCTGCCTTATATACGCATATATATATTTATTTATTTAATAGTTATTTGTTTTAGTGTAAGGATGTGGCGCCATCTATGAATGTAGTTAACGTTAACTTACGTTACAGATAATAAACGCTCAACAGTAGCAATAATTGAGAGTAGAGGGGCTGTGAACCCCCCATTAACATGCCCCTAAATTATCATCCCATAAAGTTTGGTTGAGATTGGCCCAGCGATCTAGGATTAGTTAGATAAGGGACAACCAGATAAATGCACAGATTTTTGTGCTTTATATATATATACAGAAGATTTTCAAAAGTTTCCTCTTCATCTTCTTTACCTATGACGACATATTTTCCAATTTCAAAAACTTTTTATTTTTCTTCTTTTTGTTTTGTTATGCTTCCTAAACTTTACTGTCTTTTCTCTTAGATAATATATCTTTTCAAAAATTTCTTCAACTAATCTTCAATTCCTTCTCCAGACATTCAGTATCGTCTATTTTTGATCATTTTCAACCACGTTAAATCACCGCATAGCACCCCTATACTTTAGTTTCATAAAATGAGCGATATGTATTGAAATCCTTTCTTCAGTCCTAAATAAGCAGTTGTACAGCAGGTTTAATTTTTTGTAAAATTTGCAGATGGTTTCTCTCCACATAAAATAGGGGCATATTTTATGTTCGGAAATTATGATTGGAAAATGGCTACTGCATTAAGAGTTTTATATAGATCTATAGCATTTCACCATACTATTGTCACACGGTGCCAGCTGTTCGCGATATTGTGGGACGACCCTAAATGTGCACCTGTAACATCTACTAGTACTAGGTTTGCTCAGATTCAGAGCCAAAACGACAGAGAAAACAAGTGGTTTTCAGTTTTATCTGACATATAACTATATCTAAAAATAAATACTAGAGGCAGTAGTCGACTTAGCCTATCTATCTTGCTTAAGTTTACATCCTGAAGCTATTTTATTAATAACATACTAACTTATTTAATTATACGGGTTGCGGTTTGCATCCCGTCAAATAACTGAAAACTTCCAAATAATTATATAGCAATGACTTCGAACATAAAGCAATACATATCGTGTCGGCCAACTTTTCCTTGTGTAACACTCTTTCTTTGCGTAGCGATTCTAAGCTTTAACTGCTGGGTTATGTCAGAAAATTACAATGAAGTTTTAAAGGAATTACAAGAGGCCAAAGAACAAGAACAAGTGGCACATCAAAAACGAGCTAGTTCTGAAAAAATTACTAAGTTTATGGAGAATGATTTATTTCAGCTTCGAAAGGATTGTGATAAAATGAGAAAAACACTTGATGAAAACAATAAGGAACTTGCAAAGCTGAAAAAAGAAGCTGAAGACCTGAACAACAAAGTAATGGAAAAAGAAAGTGAAGTCAACAAGATATCAACTGACAAGCAGGCACGTGAAGCAGATTTGGTATGTTTCAAAAACAATTGTGAGATTTTTCTGAGTTTATTGTTTTTCATAATACAAGAGTTTCTTGATGATAGTCATATAAAGTCTTAGGTATCACATAGTTGTCGTTGTTTGTTATTAAGCACAAAGCTGCACAAAGGGCTATCTGTGCTCTGCCCACCACGGGTATCGAAACCCGGTTTTTAGCAGTATAAGTCCGCAGACATACCACTGTGCCACTGGGGGCCTTTCACATAGCAAAGAAACTGCAAATTTATTATGTATCAACTAGGCATTTGTTATTTACTAAAGGTAAATTAATTAAAATGTATGTAAAGCTCAAACCATGATAATTTCTAAATGATACACAATATACAGAAATCGGCTTAAGGAAAGCTTTGTTTTGTTTTGAATTTCGCGCAAGGCTAAACGAGAGCTATCTGCGCTAACCGTCCCTAATTTAGCAGTGTAAGACTAGAGGGAAGACAGCTAGTCATCCTCACCCACCGCCAACTTTTGGGC
>NW_013666114.1:224716-236070 GCF_000517525.1 Limulus polyphemus | reverse complement strand
TCAGATTGCGAGTCGAGCGCCATAACCACCTGGCTATGCCGGGCCATTAAGGAAAGCAAAAATGAGTTTGAGTAATAAGATAGAAAAATAACCACCTATTACCGCTACATATAATTTAAATGAAATATTTCGCATTCTAAGCCTTATTCTTTTTTAGGAGATTAAGAAGTGTTTGAAACGTATTTTTATATCCCATTTCTTAGCCATCTATTGACGTTTGTAAAAACATTGTTATAATTGATTCTTTATATTCCAGATATTATAGTAGATGGTGAAATGTCTGTGTAATAACATTGTGTACAAAAAGTACTGTCCATTAAAGTATCCTTCATGAACTATGCAGCAAAAGCCAATTTTCATAGATATCAAATGAAGCTTTTTGTAAAGTTTGTAGAAGCCATCAAATCACATATCGATTTTATTTGTATATTTCTATGGAAGTTGAGTTAATTATCTTACTACATAAATTTGGAGTAGCTACATAGGTAGTTCGTTTTAACGACTCCATAATTTTGTGGTCGACAAATAATTTTAAGAGACTTATTGAAAAATATGACCCAGAAATATCTTTTGCAGATTTGTTCATAATGTTACGAAAACACACAGGCTCAAAAAAGCAATTTAACACAAAGATAAGAAACCCTATAACCTGAGCGCTTTAGAAAGCTATTTCTTTCTTCTTCAAGGACAAACCGTACCTTATTATCATAAAAATAGGTGTCTCAAAACTTCATATTGTTCGTAAGTTGAGTGGGTACCTAAATAATGAAGTCTACATATACACAAATTCCATGTAATTTTAGAAAATTAAGTTTAAGTAGTTAAATAAAATTACTTATTTCAAACACGAGCCTTGAAATTTCAAAAGGCGTTCTTAATATGCAAGTCTCACTTATAAAACATGAAAGTAATTCTTACCTCCCAGAAATTGGAATTAGGAAACAAAGAATTCTTACTAATACTAATAATCGAGTTAAAAGATATGACAATTAGCGCAAGAACCAGAGATTAGAAACATAAAAAATACGGGCGTTTAAGTTTAAAAACATAAAAACTGCTGCTGTCGGAAATGGTTGTAAGTTTAGAAGATGGATTTATGATATGCAACAATGTTTTTAATACATAATATTCAGTCGAAATCCATAACCTGAAGGATTATGCAAGGGGTGAAGGTAGGAAACATAATAACGTAAAACGAACTCCAAAAAGAGCAAAATAAGATAACTTATCATTATGAGCTAAGTTATATATTTCCCAAATAAAATGGCAAAAATTATTTTGTGTTGATCATAGCATTAAACTTTTTAAGTTACTTAGTTATGATGTTACTTTATTTAAAGTTAAAGTTCATTACCTGTAACTTGAAGATGTAACTTTTTTGTTGGTGTTTTCAAAGCTCTGTGCATCCAGAGCTCATTTCCTCAGTAGATAGCCCATTGTGTAACTTTGTACTTAGAAAACAACAACATTTCGCTTATTAGCCATCTAAGAAATTACTTAGTGCAAGTTACCGATGTTTCAATTGAAATAACTTGTAAGTTTACAAGTTTTGAGTTTTCTAAATGGGGTTTAACAACATTTTGTATCATAATGCTAAGTCTATGACACTTATTGTTTCTGAATATAGTGGGCATATACTCTAGTTGGAGGAGAATTAGCATTGTATATACATATATATGCTAAATATGACAGCCAACACATGTTCGAAATATGATAAACAGATCTGAAATTGAATTTAATCCTCAATTAGTCGCGTGGTAAAATGGATCATATGTAGTCGCCTGGGTTCATTATGACCCTAATGGATTATTTAAATTATTATGAAGCTCAAACTCTTATAAAATGTTGTTGTTGTTTGTACAAACCTTTATTTGTAAGCAGTATAGAACAATGAAAAGCTTAGATTACGGCTTACGATATTAAAACGTATTGTTGTGGTGGTAAGTTCTTTTTTAGCCATCTGTATAAAATAAAAGCCAAAGTGACAATACGAAGATGTACAAGAAGTAATTAGATATCATCTAAAACAAGTGATTAAACAGAAAAAATGCCAGAAAAGAAGAGATAAACTAAAAAAAAGTAAATTCAAATCACAGAAAAAACAAACTGATCTTAAAAAAAATTATTACCCAAGTAGTCGCGTAGGGTAATATGATCCCAATCTAAACTTTTAAAAAACTTATAACTGCAGAACACTGATGAAGACCACAACATGGACAGACACAATTAAGGAAGCTACTGTGGGTGGGGTTAAGTAAAGTTCCATCCATCACATAATAATTAATTAATTAATGAAATTGCATGGGGTCATAATGACCCCACATGACTAATTGGGGGTTAACAGTACAGGCTCAAGATCACGATGAATCTTTACTTTAAGCTACTAGATGTATTTGATGTTTTATCGTTCTGCAGCTTATCAGAATCTTCTTGCAAACTTATCACGTTCTAGGTGGCTGCTGTTGAAAAAATGTGCAAAGTTACATAATATGCCAATTTAAATGTCGGATTTTAATGAATTACAATATAGCTTTTTTCAAAATTACTCTACCCCATATTAAATGAACATTTAATACTTAAGAAGCGCGAAAATAATATTTTTTAACATTTTGATAGATTTCAACAAGCAGAACCCGGCTTTTTTCTTCTTCTTTTTTGTATATATATATATATATATATATTTTGGTAAGGAAAATCCACACGTGCATGAGTCAACAGATAATTTGATTCTATATTTGTTTCATGGTACACTTGTGGAACAGTTGTCTGATTCTATTTATGTTCCTGATGCGCCTCACACCTGTAACATATTTTGTGATCATATAAACAGTGAATACACACACGTACACGTATATCTTTGTCCAAGCTATGAGTCTGCGACAAGTGAATATTGTGTTAGGCGTATAAAAACGGAACCGACATCCTATTATTCGATTAGGCTAGCCCAAGAGTTAGCGGTTGGTGCTGTTTAATCTATACTTATAATCTATCATTTCGAAATTAATGCAGATAGTCCTTGTGAAGCTTCGCACGAATATCAGAAACAAATAAACAAATAGACCTAATAGCAGACTAATAAAAATAATTTCTATTTGAATTATTCACTTTTTTTCCAAATGAGTCTCCTGTTGTTGCTAAAGTGGAATCATTAGACAATTAACCAACGAATTTCATAAAATTTCAAATTAGAAATACCAGTTAATTTTGGAAAACGGCCATTGCTTTATCAGCCAATTTTGGCATCAATCTATAGAAGAAAAACAGATATCTTTTCTACAGGGAAGTTATGCGTTATTAATTATTACAAAAATATTCTAGATTGAAATTTTTAATATGTAAAGAAATAGGAACAGATTTTGTTTTTCGAAAAATAATTTAATTAAAGAAGCAACATTCAAAATAAAGGTCAGTATTTACGTTGGTCTTGTATTGAAACCCAATGTCTGCTTTCCTGAAATATTATAATTCTGGAACACATGAAGCAATACTCATACGTCACAGCAACCATCTGTAAAAGATGGGTTTGTTGCTATATTAAGTCTTTTACTTATTGTTGAAGCTCTTGAAAACAGAAAAACACATGTTGGTTCCGCCTCATAGTCTGAAACTTGAATTATTTCACTCTAACAATATAATTCATTTAATAAATAATTTTTCAGTTTGAAAGTCGTGCATATTTTAGGTATATATGACGAACCTCTAAGACTAAAAGCCTTATAATTTATTTCACAGCGATTTATAAAACTAAGACATGAAAACAACGTTATAAAGCATGAATTAAATCACTGTTTTTAATACAAATCACCTGACACGTTTCGGTAGCTTCGTATTGCCTTCAGTTTGTTTGTTTGTCTTTAAGCATAAAGCTACACAATGAGCTATGTCTGCTGTGCCCTCCACGAGTATGAAGGTTGATTTTTAGCCTTATAAGCCCTTAGACTTACAGCTGAACTAAAGGGAGGCAGGCTGCAATCAGGTACTTTGTATTAAAAATAGTGTTTTGATTTATGTTTTATAACGTTGTTTTTGTGCCTTAGTGTTATAGATTAGAGCATGAAGAAGTCTATGCAAAACATAAAATTTAGAAAAAAATACGCAGTTCCTCCTGTTTGTGCGTAAGCACAAAGCTACACAAAGGGCTATTTGTGCTTTGCCCACCACGGGTATTGAAACCCGGTTTCTAGCGTTGTTAGTCCGCAGACATACCGCTGTGCCACTAGGGGGTGGGGAAATACACAGATAATGTGTTGAAGTTGAATATGGAAATACATGCAATGAGAAAACATTTAAAATATTTAGTTTCTTAAATCTGAAATATTATAATTTTGAACATAATTATTTGTTTTGTTTAATATTGAAGTTAAAAGAAATAGCCTAATGTTTAGTAGTTTGTAAAGTAATCGCTTATATTCAGTTATATAAATGTTATTTCGACAATCTGTTCTATATTTATTGTATAGAACACAATAATAAATACAAAATTGAACAAAACATTACAAAAGATAGCCTAAAATATTATTTTAAAATATTTCTTTACCACGACCTCTGTAGCCTGCCTAGGCCCCTAAATAAGATAATGATGAAATTATAACTATAGTTATATGATGTAACAATAAGTTGTTTGAATATAATTTGTTTATTTATTGACAGATTTAACTACTCTGGTTAAGCTCGTATTGCTTGAACACATGTAAAAATAAACACTTTTATAATTCTTCAGATTCTTAAAGTCAAACTTTTATTTATATTAGCAAACACTTTAGGCCTGGCATGGCCAGGTGGCCTGGCATGGCATTCTACTCGCAATCTGCAGGTCGCGGATTCGAAGCCCCCGTCCCACCAAACATGCTCGCCCTTTCAGCCGTAGGGGCGTTATAATGTGACGATCTATTCCACTATTGTTTGGTAAAAAATGTAGATCAAGAGTTGGCGGCGGATGTTGATTACTAGCTGCCTTCTCTCTAGTCTATCGCTGCTAAATAAGGGACGGTCAGCGCAGATAGCCCTCGTGTAGCTGTGCGCGAACTTCCAAACAAACCAAATTAGCAAACACAGCTTTACTAGTGAAACATGCACTATTAGTCTGTTCGATAGACAATTTGTTTATGACTAACAAGTTGCGACATAATAAAATAGGAGTTAAATAGGAAAATTTTGCATTTACTAGACAAAGTTATTTATAATCTACTCGCTTGTTACTAGACAAAGTTATTTATAATCTACTCACTTGACGTAACTATTCACAGTAAGATTTAATTGTAAAACTGTAGGCTTTCCTAATTTACTTTTATACCTTTATATAGGAAAAGTGTCATAATAATACCAAGGATAAAGACGAAAGAAGTAACGAGCTTGAAGGTAAGGTTGCTCACTATTTTACCAGTGAATAACGACAAGATTTTAAACTTAATAAACCGATGCGTGGTTTAATGTTTTGCTGTATTTAGGTGCATATATTCCACCATAAATGTTTTCAGTGTCAAACTTTGTTTGAAACTTAAAAAAATACATTTATATGTAAAAGCTTATCAGATATTATTCTCAGACTCATAATATTATTTGTGTGTACAAAGAGCAAAAGACAAATAATTTCTAAATGAAATCTAATGAGAAAACCGAACACTTATTTTATAACTTTTTAATATTTCAGAATTTCCTTGGCCACCAAAACAGTTTTTTGTTCAGTTGGCAGAAACAAAAATTATTTTCCATGTTAATTAATTTTAGTTTTAGTTTCTATTTCCATTAAGTAAGCACGTGTTGGGAAACAGATATAGATCTAATTAAAAGCTGATGAATTATATTGTGCACATCTAATTTTACATATAATGTTTTATAATTCTACTTTGCTGATTCAAGGGAATAAAATTATTTCCTTAGCCTCACCAGACATGCTTTTAATTTTTACACATCGCTTATATCCCTTAATTTCGTTTCACTTTTTACAGCTGAAATATCCAGTCTCAAGAAAAATAATTTTCAACTACAGAAGGAGTTCGAGCTCTTAAAGTAGGTAACATATTATAACCTAAGATTAGAATAAGTAGAAGAGCACTTTAATTAAAGTTATTTCAAAACCTTCCCTCACTTGAAGCGTTAAACTTTCCAAAATCTTCACTGATAAGAAAAAAACATTGGAATCTGTGTAATGCTTTATTTAGTATTACTTGTTATTATGGTCGCCAGATGGCGATCGTCAATAGCTTTTATGTGTATTTTCACAGAAATATAAATAAAAAGCTAACACTACAAAACCCACACGATATGTAACTTTTGAAAAAAATATAATCAGTCTATTTAGTGTCAACAATTTGTAAATAATGATCTGTTAAAGCTTAAGAAAATGTAAAAAAGCGACAATAAACTTTAAAGTATAATTTACAGTATGAATAATAATAATATACAAACACTTTCTAAGATCAATAAAGGGAAGAATAAAAAAACAATAAATTAATTCTTGTTTCTAAAATATTTTGTTAGTCAAGCTTCTTTAATAAATATTGAACTTTATTAATGTGTAGTGAAAATATCATAGATTATTAAACACTTTAGATTATACAGTAAATACCGATTCATGTAAGCTGTTCTAAACTTCCTTGTTTGGTTGCTGAATTTCGTGCAAGACTGCTTGAAGGGTATCTGCGTTAGCTGTCGCTAATTCTGAAGTGATAGGAAATGATAGGCTAGAGGGAAAGCAGCTATACAACACTACCCACCGCCAACTCTTCCAGCGAATAGTGGGATTGATCGTCACATTATAACTTCTTCATTGCTGAAAGGGTGAACGTATTCGATGACCCCGCGACCTACAGATTGTGAAGCGAGCACCCCATATTAAGCATCAAGCGTACAAGCTAAAACAAAATAACTTACGTGCAATACTCAAACATCCCTGTACATACACACACTTAGTAACACAATACACTTATCTTCGGAATTTTGTTTCCAAGAAAAACTGGTTTCATTTGAAATATATCGAAGTTCCACACGTTCACTGTCACGAAATGTTTTCTACTCTCCTTATATCTTTATTATAAGAGAAACATGTTAATATTAGAAACAATTTTTTGGGTTATTGTTAAGTACAAAGCTACACAATGTGCTATCTGTGTTCTGCCCACCACAGGTATCGGAATCAGAATTTTAGCGTCGTAAGCCTACAGACTTACCGCTGATCCACTGAGTGATATTAGGGAAAACAAGAACGGCTATAGGTTAATTCTAGATTAACAAGCACTGCCATAAACCATTAAACCCACCAGTAAGAAGAAGGAAATCATGTTGGTATTATGATAATAATCCTGTTTACATATTTCGTATTTTCACAGCTTGCAGACCTTCTCTGCATATATTACTTCTCTCTTCAAATCATACTTTTCAAGTTTTTAAGAAATTATCCTTACCTAAAACTAAAATAAATAAAATATTCGTTGATACAAAACTCCTGGATTCTTCACAAATGAAAAATACAAATTCAACTTGCTTTCAGTATTTTCAACTACAGCATTAGACAAAAACGAATATCATAATTATATTCCTGTTTCATGTTTTTCAAGAAAGTGATTTACTTGTTGTTTTTATCTTTTCAAAATTCTCAGATTTCTAGTTACTTTTATGTAAACATGAATTCATATCATACCTGCTCTTTGTAAATATTTGGTACAAATATTTTTCAGAAATAAAGTTCCAGGGAACGCTGTATTAGGTAAGCTTCAGTTAAGTTCAGTTTCCAAAAACATGTTTTTCTCCAGATGAAGTTTAAGTTGCTAGATCATACACGTCGTAATATAGAATTTTATGAAAGCTTTAGTTTCAACTGGATAAAACCTGAGATGTATCGTTTGTAATTGAATAGAATAGCTTGTGGTATAATCTGTAACAGTTTAATCTGAATAGCATACAATATTTTTTTTTTCTGAGATAGAACAATTTTATTGAATAACTTATATGCCATTAAGTCGTGAGGTAATGAAAAAATAGTACCACCATAAACACCAAATATATCTGAAATCATTTTAAAATGACGAACGATATTCTGAAGTAATTATTTTAATAATGTCCATTTCGTTTCTGAAATTAGTGTTGTTATTTTATTTTCTGGTATAATTTTCCATAAAGAATATTTTAGACCATCGAACATGATGCTGTGTTTAAAATCACCCAATTTACTCTATATTTAGAAATAGAAAGAAAAACGTACATAAATTTTTTTAAGGATGACACAAGAAAAATATGAAAATCTCAGTATTTTTATTCTAGATAATCTTTGTCTCATACATAGAAAATAAATTACTTTTTAAGTTTTATTATTTGTATATAAATGTAGACAATGTATCTGTGAACAAGAATTCATCTCTTCTTCCTCCTAAATATCGTTTTGCTACTATAGAAACCAAGATATTTGAGGAGGTCCAACAGAAAGAGACAGACCAAGCGAAAGAAAATACACAGTTACAATCTGAAAAAGTAAAAACCAAGACGAAGAAAGGCCTTGCTTCAGTGAAGAAAAATAAACTTCCTTCAAAAAGGAAGGTTTGGAAATAATTAATTTTTCTTATGTAAAGCCTTTTTTTTGTTGATGAAAAATTTATGTTCCATATCTATCCAACAATATGAAATAGGTTGTATGAAAATTTAGTGGTAACTAGACAACCCATGACCCGTTGGGTCACCCACTATTCAGAGGTTATGAAGAATTTCAAGCTAATTACAATCTTGCACTGAAATGAAGGTTTATTTTGAGATAATTTAATTAAATATTTCAATCCATTCATGTTATTCATAATTCAAGAAAAGATATTTGATTGTTGATCGGGAGTAAAAGTAAAGACCATTTCATTTTTCCAAAAAGTGAAGTCAGAGTTTTCAGGTATTGTGATGAATTAGTTCATTATGTTGTGGTCTTTCCTCTTAAACCTTCTACAAATAAGAAACAGTAACACTTTATTTTTTCTTCGAATTATCTATCATAACCAAGGCACATTATTGAGAAATTATTCAAGATCTTGTTTTTGTCATCTTATGCCTTTTAATGAAGATGGGAACATTGACAGGGAAATAGATTTGAACAAAGAAGTTTCGTAAAGAGCGCGAACGGTAGTGTGATGTAAAATTTCTCATGCTAGAAATTTTCATAAAAGTGACCCGAAAAACGGCGCTAACTCGGTAACCGGTGAAGTTTCATAAAGAGCGCGAACGGTAGTGCGAATGATTTTTTGACTGAGAAAATAAGCAAACAAAGAGACAAACAATCTCAGAGTTTTAGTAGTATATAGATAGATAGATTCTTCAATATCTTGTTTTTGTCATCTTACGCCTTTTAATGAAGATGGGAACATTGACAGGAAATAGCTCGGCGACAGATTTTCGTTTATAAAATTTTTTTGTTGTTCTCGACTTGATTTTTATTTTAATACCTCGTCTTCATAGTTACTATCTGCAAATAGTCAATAATATTGTAGGTCCATTTTATTGTTGTTCTTTCTACGCGCCGTTATAACACATTTTCATCTCATCATTTAATTTTTGTTGTGCAAATATTGTTGTATAGAAGATATTTTAAAGTGATTCATCAGGTGTTAAACGAATAGATAAACTGATATGTAGCGCCATCTAGTGTACCTAAATTACTCGAGAAATTTTCATAAAAATGACCCGAAAAACGGAACCAACTCGGTAACCCGTGGCCCGATTTTAACGAAACTTGTTTTATTCTGTTTCTATTCTCATTTCATTACAAATATGGCGGTATTGTGCGCCGTTTTTGCAGTATTTAATTACAGACAACCCCACAAACAAACAATCTCAGAGTTTTAGTAGTATATAGATAAATAAAAATTATCAAATCATTAGAATTTACAGCAGTTCTGTGATGATCAAAACACTGCTTTTATTGCCATTGCCCTTAATGGCCCAGTGGTAAGTCTGCAGGCTTATAACGCTAAAAAAACAAACAAACATATTTATCGCCATCTGGTGATGTTTTGCACTGGAGTACAAATAATACGATTTTTTAACATTAAACCCTTCTTGGTATTATAACATGTAGCCTTTTCTATTGTTCAACTGGAAAGTAAAATGCACTTATTTTACGTTTTCTATCACAGAGTTAATGTCATTTTACACAAAAGCGTAAAATGAACTCATAATTATAATAAAATGCTTTATTACAAAAAAATCTGTTTATTGATACGCAAATAGTAAAATTTCATGAGAAGTTAAGTCGTTTCAAGTATATATGTTTTAATTTTTCAAAAGATATCTTCTGCTTCCCCTACCCCTAAAGGTGAAGCTTTAAACTAGGTGTTATTTGGTTATTACTATAATTCTCTCATTTTCATTCTCAGTGTTCAAGAAAATATGTGTAGAAGAAACTTAAAAAAATCATCTCATTTGAAAGTGTATCACATTAATATAATGTAACATGTTACATGCTTAAAATTGACGTAGAGATATTATTACATTAGTGTTGACCTTAAGATCTGTTAAAGCCTTTTTTATATTATATATATATATGAAATAATATTTCAATTACCTTATCTCACCAGAAGAAGGTCATCCGTACGCCACTCCATATGATACACTCCCCGTACCACCTGTGGGAGGTCCCCAACACCACCCATCTTCCTCTGGTGTTCGAACACTCGACAGAAGAGGTATAGACAAACGGGTTAACAATATCTATAGTAGACAGGTAAGTAAACAATGACTACAACGTTCGAACACTCAACAAAAGAAGTATAGACAAACATGTCAACAATATATATATAGTAGGCAAGTAAGTAATCAATGACTACAACGTTTGAACACTCAACAAAAGAAGTATAGACAAACATGTCAACAATATCTATAGTAGACAGGTAAGTAATCAATGACTACAACGTTCGAACACTCAACAAAAGAAGTATAGACAAACATGTCAACAATATCTATAGTAGACAGGTAAGTAATCAATGACTACAACGTTCGAACACTCAACAAAAGAGGTATAGACAAACATGTCAACAATATCCACAGTGGATAAGTAAACAATGATTATAACATTTAAATACTCAACACAAGAAGTATAGACAAATGTGTCAACAACATATATAATAGACGGGTACTGTATTTTTCGGAATATAAGACGCACCCTTATTTTGAAGACAAAGTTTTTTGGGGAAAAAAGCTACAGTCGCATTTGAAAGAATTTACTGAACAAAAATTCAATTTGATACTTTAAAAGTTAGTATATATTGTTCTATACACAAAAGAGCTCAAAACATCAAAATAAGAAAACACCGTAAATCAAAAAAAAGGTTTTACTAGTTATTTAGTTTGGTTCAAAACCTCAAAAATCTTCATTGCTTTCAATG
>NW_013666114.1:202437-223788 GCF_000517525.1 Limulus polyphemus | reverse complement strand
CATTTGCTGTCATGTTAAACTTATATTAAAGTTTTTCTTCATTACCCATTTAAGCCGCCTCCAGCCATGAATAGACAGATAGATAAACCGATATGTGGCGCCATCTAGTGCACCTAAATTCATCTAGACATTTTCATAAAAGTGACCCGAAAAACGGGGCTAACTCGGTAACTCGTCGCCCGACTTTAACGAAACTTGTTTTATTTTGTTTGTATTCTCATTTCATTACAAATACGGTGCTATTGTATTTAATTACAGACAAGCAAACAAACAATCTCAGAGTTTTAGTAGTATATAGATATAATAATCACAAATACTATAATAATTGTTTGCTATGAGCAAATTTAGTAAGATAATATTGTACAGTATAGTCAATTACAGTTTGTATTGCGTAAAAAATATCTGACTTTAAAACAAACTTATTTTTTGTTCTTGGGAATTTTAAGTTAAACTAGTGCTTGCATCATATAAATAAATCAATGTTTATTCATTTATGAACAATAAATACATCATCAATGCACAAAATATTTTGATAATTGTATAATTATCAGCTAAGAACTTACTGAACTTGATAGTGACCAATGAACATAGAAAAAACATACGTTTTTAAACATAGTAAAATTGTAGGGAAAGCTGTGAACTTTTAAGCTCATCTTTAGCTCAAATTTTTCAGTCAGAATAAATATATATATATATATATATATTTGCAGCTTTATAAATACATGATACGGTGTTCAGTAAGATTGTAAGATGGATTAGCATGGGGTTCATAAATGTAGAAGAAATATAAATCTACGTTTAAAATACAAAAATATGGAAAAAAATGGTTAATACTTTATTTTCAAATATGGAACTAGATTAGCCAAAAAACACCAGGTAAAACGAAATTGTACATCATATGTAAACTAAAAAGTCTGTTTAAAAAAAAGTTTCAAGATTTAATTGGTTTTCTATCTATGGGGTTTGGAGTCCGTTTCACATCAAAACATAGAAAAGATATCTTTAACATGTATTTACAATAACTGGCTTTCAATTTAAAATATCACGCCCTTATTTCCATGAATAGACAGAAAAACATATTAAAGTACATACATTTGAGCGAATGACCATGAATTTTTAAAGTTATTAAATGGAATTGATACACACAGAAGGTGCTAAAAATTATACATTCATACAAAATATGTACATAATCCAGCACTTCAGTACAATATATTGTTGCTAACTGACTTTATACGTTACACACTATGAATAAAAGGACGTGGATTATAAAATTAAAAAAGATATATGATTTGAAAGAAAAGATATTTCGTTCTTATGGCGAAGATACAAAAACTATGCGGTACAGTCCCCGCGATGAGTTAAATATTTGTATTTATCTAGAAAACTTTTGACAGCCTTAGGTCCATAGTCATGTTGAATACTTGGACACAGAGCAACTACATCTAAAGAAATAAAAACTCTCATTTTCTTCCAATTTCTTTGGCAATTTTTCATCGACTTTAGAATGATCCCTAATAATACTCGCAATATGAAATAAAAACGGTTTTAGCAATATGTCCAAAAGGTCACTTAAATGTTCAGTAATTTTTTATTACCTCCTACAATCGGTTTTCCTGAACTATTGGGAGATTTTATAATATTGGTATCTTGTTTCCAACAATAATTAATTAATCTCCTTTGATTTAGGGAACTTAAGAAATACATAAAAGTACCCGATTTCTGAATTACTTAAAATAATATATTTTGTTTTGTTTTGTTAATATCACCTTAAATGAATCAACAAAATTCCTTAATTTTTCTTTTATGAAAGTTATGCATTAAGTATGTTTTGGTTATATATATATATTCATCTGCATTTGGTTTTACGAATGGTATGAACAATATACTGTCACTGTATTTTGACCTGAGGAATAGTTCATTTATAGTATTTTGGCACTTGTGTATAAAGTTAAAAATTATAAATAATATTCAACGTTAATCTGGTACACAACTGGTCGTCAACTTTTTGAAGGTCATACATAGGCCTAAATAAAATGTTTTTAATTGTGTACCAGTTTAACGTTGAATATTATTTATGATTTTGAATAGTTTATTGTTTGAAACATTTAAAATAGACTTCTTAGGTTAACATGTAATCTAAAATTTTTGGTATCTGGTATTTTTCTTACCAATATAGATCCATACTTGATAAGATATTAATCACTTTTTTCAATATTTTTTTTATTTTTCTTTAAGGTGCCTTGATATCTTTAAACAAAAATGTCTATGTTTTTTGTTTTTTTTAATTTTCATAGCTGTTGTCATTTGGCTCCAGTAAACTCCTCGAAAACCATGATGACCAATACCAGGATTTTTTGAAACAAGACTCCTCTAATGAAGAACAGAGAATTTACAAACAGATCAAGAAAAAACCCAGTTCATCCTTCTACAAATATAAATGGCCTTTACAAATGACAGCTTCAAACGATCCTCGTAATGAGAATATGGAAAATATCCAGCGAATTGAATTTTGGAAAAATCGTAATGTATCGCCCTACAAAACTAAAGTTCAAGTACCTCTATCTTCAAAAGAATTTTCTGGAAATAGATTAGACTCACGAAAATTTCCACAATCTGAAACTGTTAATTCATTAACTCAACAAGGCTTAATACCCCAAACACAAGGATTTAAGGAAGATTCCCAACAAACGCCTAACAACTTTTTCAACTCTGACAGTTATCGTTTCACTGAACAAAAATCTGATGATCCGATATATTGGCAATTCAGTAAACCTAAGTTTGCTGAATCATACAATTGGTTTCAAGAAAGAAATAATAACATTGAATCACGTAGAAACAGTGAAACAAGACCGATTTCTAACACTTATAACAGAATCATACCTAGTGAAAAGAATAAAGCTTTGGACACATCTTACGGACCACTTGTTGGGAATGAAAATGCTCAGCATCCAAATGACAACGCCGATTACGGACAAGACAACGGTGAAAGGTATATTTGGCACAAACCCGTCTACTTTGAAACAAAAGATTCATCAAAAACAGATTTCAAGTGGAATCAAGCCGATAGCCTTCAGGATGCTAAATTACCGTTTCAACCGCGATCTAAAAGCTCGCTACCAGACGACGCAATAAATTATCAATCAAACTCTGACGTATACAAGGAAACAGATCAGAAGTCATCATTACAATATGGCGAAGATAGAGAAAATGAATACAATAAACAAATTCAAGCGAATAGGGAGTGGGAATTAGCTCTTCTGAAGAGAATATCAAATTTATTGGAAAAAGTCAGAAACAATTTAGATAATATTAATAGTTACAATAATGAGTCCCCAATGGAATCATTGGCACAACGTGATAAAGTACAAGACGAAGTTCCTCTTTATAATATTAATAGTTACAATAATGAGTCCCCAATGGAATCATTGGCACAACGTGATAAAGTACAAGACGAAGTTCCTCTTTATAATATTAATAGTTACAATAATGAGTCCCCAATGGAATCATTGGCACAACGTGATAAAGTACAAGACGAAGTTCCTCTTTATAATATTAATAGTTACAATAATGAGTCCCCAATGGAATCATTGGCACAACGTGATAAAGTACAATACCAAGTTCCTCTTTATGGAAATGAAGACGGTGTGAAAAATATATGGGAAGCTTCCTCTGACAACGACCAAAGTAAAAGTCTCGAACAAATGCAAAATTCCTCTCTAGAGAAGAAGATTGATATAAAACCTAAAACGCCATCGTGGTTAGACTTTTTACAGAAATCCTTACTGTCTGAAGAAGAAAAGAACAGAAATTCTAAGAAAACTTCCAGTAATGAGGTCTTTCAAGACACTCTAATTTCTTCGAGCAATACTGACCTTAGACCGACATTTGAGTTACAAAATGGTGAAAGTAGGGAAGCAAGTGAAACATCAGACAACTTGGGCACAGAAGGACAATACTGGCGATTACATAATATTTTTGAAATATTCAAAAATTCGGATGAGAATGGATCCGAAAATGGTCAATTAAAAGATTCTCAAGACTTTGGTAGTTTCTGGAATTCCTCTGAAACTCGAAAGGTATGTAACATGCTCTTGTGTATATTAAACGTAATAGACATTCAATCATTTAAAAAACTAACAAAAATCATCACACGTTCATTTACGATAAAGCGATATACCCACAAATTTATATGAGGATATGAAATGAACATAAGTTTACACAACAGGGTTAAAGCTGCTGCTTCTAGCTGAGATGGACACACACGCACACATGGCTATTATAATTTGCATACAAACTCCACTAGGCTTTTAACACTTTATTTACCTAAGAAACCTATTTTAAGCAACTTTCAACGATTCAAATTCTTCTCAACTTCAAAATGTAATTAAAGTAATTAAACGAGTTACAGATCCATCTAATACATAGATAGTAGGAACAGTTACACGGTTTTGTTTTCTATCCTGTTGTTCTGTTCCGGTTATACGAGCATATATATATATATATATATGCATATACTAGTATCTTAGATGTGAATGATATAACAACCGTAAGCTTTTGTGGATAAACAACCAGAACATCTTAGTCGTTAATTCCTGTTTAATATACTTAATAATCACCAATGTCAGTTGTTCAATGTGCACCATTTAAAATTAATTAAAACTGCATTGTCTAAAATAAATTGAAATGTTTTTTCTTGAGTAATCATAGTGTTTATAACTTATTATTATTGAAAATTTGTTTAAATGACAATGGTTAAAATGTTATAATAATGTAAACAAATTTCCCAAATTATTAGCTAAATTGACAGATTATAATTGCTTTTGAAAAACAAAAACAATGCTATTGGTTTTTGTAAACTTAGAGCTAAATTAAATCTCCTAAACATGCTATTGTTTGGTGTAAACTTAAAGCTAAATTAAATCTCCTAAACATGCTATTGTTTGGTGTAAACTTAGAGCTAATCTAAATCTCTTAACATGACATTGCTTTTTCTAAAATATGATGTTAAAGCATTTCACTACGAACACTAAAGTTTCACACTATTTTTAACAACTTTACCAACACTTGTTCAATATTATTTTACGTACAGTAGTACTTATAGTAGGAATAGGTCAGATGTGTAATATGTGTAATACAAGTTAAAATTTCAAACACAATGCAAAAAACATTTCATAGGCATTTTACACACACACACACTGTTGAGCAAATAAAAAAATCTGCAGAGTAACAGGCTGCAAAAGCACCTGAAAAAGTCGTTAGAGTAAAAGCAAAAATTTCACAAAGTCACAAATTCATTAATCTGACTGACTGACTAACGTTGTTGGAAAGATATAGGTCTCTCCTGTCTTCACCTTAAGCAAATCTAAATGCACATGACTGAATTAAGCTACCTTGGCTAAAAGCGTTTTTCTTAGTTTTACCTATGACCATTTTGCATCACTACTAACGAGTTAACAATACACTAGTAGTCTCATTCTATGATAAGGAGCACGCTCTGTGAACTGCCAAATAACATGCGTTTTAATTAATTCGTGAAGAAAGTTGGTTTATATATCAAATAGTCTGTATTCTAAAATCACAAAGTTTTATGAATTTTAGTTGTGTAGCATGTTTTGTACTTCAAGTGAATGTTCTAAAGAAAATGGTAAGTGTTGCTATTTTAACTAATTTCTATAATAGTGAAGTGATTGGTTAAACAGCAAGTCATTCATTTATTATACTTAGTTGTAGAAAAATGATTCACTACAGAGTTTATTAACCAGACATCAATTGTTTGTTTGTAATTAAGCACAAAGCTACACAATGGGCTATCTGTGCTCTGCCAACCACTGGTATCGAAACCAGGATTCTAGCATTGTAAGTCACTGTGCCACTGTGCCACTGGGCGGCACCAGACATTAAAATTCCAATAAGACAGAGCTACATACATAGATGGTTAACATAAGAATATGTTTAATCCATAAAGTTAAACATTATTAACTAGTGAAGCATGAGTTATAAAGTGAACCAGTAAGTTTGTATGTTAAATAATTGGATTTGATAAACATTTAGAGATTTAAACAATTATGTTAACATGAAAAATCCGTCCTTTTCATGACAGATTATTGCAAATAAGGTAAAATACTATTGATTAAACACAGATTGAACAATATACTTATTCGCTTTTGCCAATGCGTGATAATAACATGACATATGTAACAGTGTCATTATAACTGCCTCGTTCAAATAATGGATTTTACTTACAAAGTAACTTTTAAGGAAGTATGTAGATAAACTATTGAATGAATTAGCAATATTATAATTGTAAAACGTACGTAATATAGTTAACTTTATAAATATGAACTATAAACATAGGTTGAGACGGTCACATGATGACCTACTACGGAACTATAATAGCATTGTCCACCTATTGTACCTTAGTAACACTACCCAACTACAGAAACACTATCAAACTAGTGATGTCATCCGTCTTTTCAACAGCAAGATTAAGCTACTGAAGTTATACTAAACATGTACAATAGTTAATAGAAACATTGTTAGCCTATAGAAAAACTGCCATTAGTAACACCTTACGCCAATAGAAGCACCATCCTTATTAACACTGTCCGCCTATAATACTTTAATAACATTATCCACTTCATCCCATCCTTTTCAGAACTACGCAACATGAAATTGTATTACTATAAAAAATTACACTGTGTAAATTAAATGCATTATTCAATTTAAGGCTTTGATTGTGAAGCAAAAACTATGAAGTTGGTGATATGTTGAAACATGTTGTTATCTGTTGATTTATATCGCCCTCTGGTGATTCACTAGCAACTCTCTAAGCACTCATCATCCTCTCATCTCGACCAACGCGCTCTTCGGGGCCACTCCGTGGAACTATGACGTCACCATACTCTGGTGCCACTTCGTGGACGTTTGTATCTCCTCTCCTTCCCTGAGGCACCCAATCAGCGCGCGCGTCTAGAGTACTTCACTAACTATAGATCTTGTGGTAAAAAATTTCATTCAACAACCACGCCATAAATCTTGTAGTACTTATCAAGTTCATCCACCTCACTGCTATAGCTGTGCTCTCAAAACTCTTTCAACCATTTCACACTGCTGTACTGTCACATCTCATTTATCCAACACTGCTGTGCTTATTACACGTTGTTATACGACATCACCAACACTACTGTTGTAATATCATATCGAATACTATAGTTAGTATTGCATAGTTACTATTACATCTCATTCATCCAACACTGCTGTAATATCACATCTCATTTATCCAACATTGTTATACTATTACATCTCATTTGTCCAACATTGTTATACTATTACATCTCATTTATCCAACACTGCTGTAATATCACATCTCATTTATCTAACATTGCTATACTATTACATCTCATTTATCCAACATTGTTATACTATTACATCTCATTTGTCCAACATTGTTATACTATTACATCTCATTTATCCAACATTGCTGTACTATCACACCTCTTCCAGCACCTCACTACCACCAATGATGTACCTTCACCTCACTTTGACATTGTAATATCAAATTACTGTTGCTGTATTATAATTTACCTGTTTCATTACTGCTGCTGTATTCTAATATGGATATTAACTGCTCTATTACAACTACGGCTTATTCTCATATCTAGTTTAATCATTTTACCACTTCTGTTTCCCAAGCAGACTGCATTCAAAAGATTAGCATCAATGCTAAACTATTGCACTAAGTTTTGGAAGAAATGTAATTGCTTTTCTTAACAATAGCCTTTGATATACCATCATAAGTTACCCTCCCAACTATTTCACTAAGTATAAAACTGAAACATTATTCTTATCAGGATATATTTATACGTTGCTCCACTGATTTATATTATTAGTTCCTTTATTATTTTCAGCATTAGGGATGAAGATGAAATTAATATGATGATTATTACTTAATTTGTTTTTTTCTCTCCTTTCAGGTTGGATTAGACGAGTCTGTAGACAACAGAGAAAATGAGGAAGGTAAAGGTATATTTACTATCTTTATTGCATAGAAATGTTTGTGATGTGCGAGCCAACCAAACCATTAATAAAATAATCAGCTGTTAGGTTCCGCGTTTCCCACTAGATGGCGGGAGTGATAAGTCTAAGTGTCCGTGTTAATGTTCCAGTGAGTTCCTCATATTGAACAAAAACTGTCTTTTCTCTTTACCATTTCACAGAATTCTATTTATTTTATGAGGCGCATAAATAGATGGACATTCTCATAACGAGATTTCTTTTAAACATGACTAAATTTCCTTTAATAAATAAAATAACATTCACGAAACCTTATTTTTACTAAAACAGAAAAGTATATACTATTTGCATTTCACCAAATGGTTTCGAATAGCTTATGTTTGTGAGAGACGTAATAAAGGACATTTTTATTTAATGGATCTTGGATAATCATGTTGATGTTTCTATTCTATTCATTCTCATTGTGCGCTATAATATATCGTTCAATCCTACTATTTGTTGATAAAGAGTTAGCGGTGGGGGTTTCGACCCGGTAGTTCAAGGTCAGCTTTGCTATAAACAAACAAAATCTTGATAAGGCGACTTCTCTCTTCCGTGGTATTTCTACTGAATAAAACATAGGAAAACTAATGATCGCTCTCATAAACTTGTTTGATAAATATAAAATATATAGCAAAGAATTCAAATAATGAAAATATGTATATAGAGAACATACTTGTTTTGAAATTCTTTAAAATAAACCACTCATAGTAAGTATTTTAAAATGTATTTGTCATAACAATCATTATGTTTACTGTCCTATCATATTGCACATTTCTTTTCCTTGGTAATTAGATTTTGTACATTAAAATCTATGAAACACTATTACTAAACGCTGCTCTTTTAGGTAATCAACGTTCCAGTATTTATCTGTGGGAATCGCCTATTGAAACATATCGTAACAATGAGCAGAAAGTGGATGACCAAAGCAAGCTACACGAAGAAACTAATTACGAACAGAACTTAGTTGGACAACAGACGAGCAATCAAGATGTTAATTACGTTCCCAACTGGCAAGTACAATGGAAGATCAAAGATGAAAATGCCGATGACGAAAATGAGCGAAATCTGTCAAACGGAATTATCTCTACTATGGACAAACAATGGCATGAAGAAAGGACTAATAATGATTCCGATCAAAACGCTACTGTAACTGTTTCGTCTTATGCTGTTAACGAAAATATTCAAGAGAATAAAACCTTTGATAATAATTTTAACACAATACTGACAGATAAAGCTAACGAATACAATAATGAACGTGATTTTCAAAATAATGTACAGGTTGAAGACCTGATGGAGAAATTTAATCTTCCTAGTGAAGAAGAGACGAGGAAAGAATCCCAGGATGAGAATAATATGATTATTTGAAATTGATAAACGGGAGATGTTTTGCCTTCATGTAAGGTTTAAAAAGTTTGTCACGGATATTTTGGGATATTTTAAGTGTGAGAGGAATGCTTTATTTACGCACTTGTTTAAAATCTTATATATTACAAAGGTATTTGTAAATTTATCAAGGCACAGCTGGATCTTACTGTCCCTGGACCAATCAAGTCAATTAGAGTTAACTTCTTTAGCCTTTCTCCTTTATTTATAACCAATATTATTCTCTTTGTAATCTAATGAAGTTAGATTGTTTTCAGTAAAAATAAAAAATAAAGTGATATTTTCTAAATAAATACTTTTTAAAGTGTGCATTGTTTTCGAAAAAATGTAGAATAAAAATTGTTTGATACATTAAAATATATATATATATATATAAATTAAGGTTAACATAAGTTTTTTTCTTATAAATCTTTCAACTTTAACACACGAAACTAGTAGATAGTGTCGCTTAGCGAGTTATGTGCAGTTGAAATTTTGCTTTCATGAATCTGAAGGTCCAAATAAATAGTTTTACACTAATTTTACAACAATAACTATTTCAACTAATAATTGCAATTGTTGTCAATGGCTCTGGTTTCAGTTTATTTAAAGATTTTTTTGATACACTGAGTATTATGATAGTGTTTGTAAGGACTTGTAGTGTTGATAGTAATATAGACTTGTTTATAAATGAAAATGTTTTAGTAACTTATAAGTGTGTAAGTGTGTGATTAGGCGGGAACGGTAAATTCTTCTTATTTTATTTCTACATATTTGGTAAAAGATTATTTAATTTTTTTCAAATCAAGAAGATATTTAATCGTATTCACTATTTTATCAAATCTTGGGAGTGGATATTGCTATAAATATAATATCCTAGAAGATATAATGAATTATTCCTATCCAGCATAGTGTTTTCACACAAATTTAATTTCTCACCGTTTGTATCTACAGTTCAAGATGTAGCTAATTAAACAAATTGTTCTCGATGTATTTGTTGACTGTTTTGATCGTTGTCATTCTTCGGGAGAGTTTCATGAAAATTAAGTTAATCATGCAATAAGTTAAATGATTTTTCATACCCGACTAAACACCAAGAGAAAAGTAATGTTTCTTGCAGGGATGTATTTAAAATTTTTATAAGTGCTCGATGTATCTTCGATTAGATCAGAATTACTCATGATAATTATCTCAATTTTCCTTGTATGTTACTATTATCACTACTGATTTTCAGTCTGACACAACTATTTGATAATCCTACTGAATCGAACGAAACGTTATCTCTCCGTTAATTTAAGCCTGCAGGATCTTTTTAAATTTTCATTGCTTGTCTGACAAAATTTGATTTTATTACTTAAAATGACATTTGACTATTCAAGAATAATTAATGTATATATATAAAGAATAAGAATGTTTTGGTAGACTTGCTTTGAAATTAATTAAAAAGCTTCTTCTAACAAAATTTGTAAAACATCGTGCGTAAAAAGTGATCAAATCTACGAACTCTTAAAAATAACCTTATTAACTAAGATAGACCCAATGATGAGCACATGTTTCAAATTTGATGTTTACAAAGTTAAAAAAAGGCAACTAGTTTGCTAAGATTAACTTTATGACAAATTAGACTTTCGAATATCTAACACAAACCTAGTACAAGTAAAAATAAACAAATATGATACATCGAAGTTGAGTACGTTGTGTTAAAACGATTTTGGAGATTTACCGCGTCATTACAGTTCATGTCACCACATTAGATTATGCTCTATCTGACGGTTGTGAGTCTTCATAATAGCTCTGCAGCGTAGTCGCCATCACAAAAAGTTCCGTCATAAGGTTGTCATATCTGACACACACCACTCCTCTCTTATGCTTTCTATAATCCATCTAGTCTAGAAAACAACACTTTCTCGCTTCAACAGTCCGATCAGTTAGAAATACTTGACTGATTTGTCTTCATATAGAATAGTGTGAATGCCTATTTCGTTTCCCAACTGTTTGAAGTATGTGAATGTCGTCAAAGTAATTTGTGTACACCCGAATAGAATCACTTTTCCAGACAGATAACCTTGATTATGTTCCATACTGTTCTATAGGCCACGTGGACGGCTTTTACCACTGAACTTCTTGTTCGTGAATTCTCACCTGCTACAAGATGCCACATTTTGCTTACCACGGCTTGGGTACAAACTGTTGCAGGTCTCATTTTTTTGTTTTTCAAAGAATATCTCCGTCTTGTATATTTTAAGTCCTCGATACTTACTCACATCATTTATTTGTTGGAATATTTTGTGTTGGAAAGGGCACTTATATAACCTTCCCAAAAGCGATTAATTTTCCGTGTCACTACACTATTTAAGAATCACAAAATAACACCAAAATGTAGTACTGATACGTTCCGTTCCATCGCAACATTATATCGGTTGTGGTTGTTATGTGACTTACAGATCTACATCTTCAAAACATTTTTAAAGTAATGCACCCAACTTTGTGAATAACACGTAACCAACATTGACAAAAATTACAGTTATATTACCAATGTTTAACATTACTACGTCTATGCTGAAAACACATCGTCAACGTTACTAAAGTTATAGCTAACTCACAAACTTCTTATCTACGCTAACAAAGTTTAATCCTTGTTTATGCTGAGAAAATTATGGTTATATTGTAAACACCTTAAAATGCCAAGGATGATATGGCTATACTTTAAACATTTTATTAATACTGTAAATACCTTATCAATACTAAGAAAGTAATGAATAGAATGTAAACACCTTATCAATGCTAAGAAAGTTATGGTTATACTATAAACACCTTATGTGTTATCTAGGATATACTGTGAATACTTTATTAATAATAATACGGTTATTCTTAAACTGTAAACAGCATAGAGTGGATATGGTGCGATTTTATTTTCCTTTGATTATATGTAGACCCAGAAAGAATAATTATATGTCACTTAACTCTGTGTGAACACCATATTTTTTCATATTTATCACTTTTGGTTTTTATTATCAGTAAAATGTCAATAAATCAGTTTTGTTATTGTCCGAATAATTATTGAATTATAAACTTTCAGTAACAACAATAACTCCATAAACTACAAGTACCACTTCTTAGTAAGCTACAAGTACCATTTTTGATAAGCTACAAGTAACATATCTTGATAAGCTAGAAGCACCACTTCTTGATAAACTATACCACTTTTCGATGAGCTACAAGTACCACACAGAAGGTGGAGTTACATCTTTGTTAACTGAATAATAAATTGTTTTTTTGATTAACACTGATAAAGGTTTCGCTCATTACTTTCATATAACATTTTAATTGTCTCGTCCCCCCAGTGGCACAGCGGTATGTCTGCGGACTTACAACGCTAGAAACCGGGTTTCGATACCCGTGGTGGCCAGAGCACAGATAGCCCTTTGTGTAGCTTTGTGCTTGACTTCAAACAAAAACAAAATGTCTCAGGAAACAAAAAGGACTCGTATTGGTTTTTATTCATAGCTTCATGTTAGGTTTCTAAAACTTCTCTCTTGTTCTTTGACAACTAGAGTTTAATCGAAATATATATTAAACAAAACCACATAAGGTCTTCATAATGGTGCTTTCAAAGAAGACTGGAGCAGAATCAACTTTGTCATGCTAAAGTGTATTCAACAAAATAGCCTTAATATCATGCTGTTTTGAAAGATACACGTTAGATATTAGAGAAAAGTAGTACTAACATATACAGCACATAATACTGAGTAGGATATATATATATATTGTAAAGGTTAACATTTATACAACTCCATATTGCACCTGAAATGTTTAATATTACTTTCCTCACAGCTACTGTATTCGATCTGTTTAGGAAATGTTTTCTTTGAGCTCAAAGTTACAAAATGGGTTATGTAAGACTATTTACCGCGTGGAATCAAACTTCTGATTTTAGAGTAGTAAGACCATAAACTTACCGCTGATTTTACGGGAACCTGATGTGTTTAGCTTTGCTAAGCTATTTCTAGTATTATAGTTTCCCCAAAAAAGGGACAGCAGGCCGTCTGGGAGGTTACCTGTTTTAACCAGTCGCACCACTATACAGTAGTGTGTTGTCTGTCAGTCAGTCACTATACACTAAAATGACGTCTCATAACGGACGGACGCTTAATATCATGGCAGTAAAATGTGCTCATGCAATGAATCACAAGAATAACTATGCACTCTGTAGGCTACAACACAACATGACATATGAACTGAAAAGCAAGAAATAAAAATATTTGTTACACTTACTTTTGGTTTTATTTACGTTTGAAACAAAACACTTTTGATGGCCCTGTGGAGGTACATCTAGTTACTATGAATGAACATTATTACTTTCAAGATCTTTTCTTTCGAAGTGAACTTGGAGACATATACTAATTCCTTAGGGGGAAATAAAGGGTCTTTTATATTTATTAAAACATTTTGTTAGATTTGTATCATATAATAGTACTTTCTTTATTAAGGAGGAGAAGCTTAAAAGGAACCTAATGGAAGTTGGGTAAATACAATATTAAAGTGACGTTATCGTTTTATTTTCCTGCTTTTGATCCTACATATATATATAAAGACAATAAATTAACCACTGATAAGAAATTGAATGAAAACAAGTCAGTAGTTTAAGGATTAAAAAATAATAAGAAACGTAATATGTTCTCTTCATGCAAACAATGGAGGATAAATTGAATGCTGCATTCAACTCATGCAATCGTTTCACTTCCCCACTTCCGGTGGTCATATAAGAGCTGTAAGCACTAGTAGTTCAATCTAGTATACACAGTCTTCGTAAATTAAGTTCGAAATTATAGTTACTTGCAATTTATAATACAATATATCATTATATAGTCTTTGCCAAAATGTTTGCATATTTTGTAACTAATAAGATAATTATTTTTAAGATGGAATACAAATACACTTAGTGCTGTGAAACAGAGAAATGCATGTTATGTTAATCATATCCATATGTAATTTGTATAATGAGATAGGTTCAATGAACATCATGAACGATTCATTCGAACAGCTAACAGTTTTATCAGACACCTGTAGAAAGGTGTATAATTCAGCATTTCACCTGTCACAACAGAACCTTACTAAAACATATATAATGACAAAATATAACAAAATTATTATAAATAGCGTCTGTAACTTTATATCAATTCATATTAAACGTTCAGTACTTGGTTGGTCCTCCTCGTACTCTAATAACCTCCACAAGGCGACGTGGCATGCTGTCGATGAGGTTATTGATGTAATCAACAGTGATTTCATCCCAATTTTTCACTAGAAGGCGCTGCAACTCAGCTACACAAGTTGATTTAGGGTAGTGGTTAGGAATTTTTCGGCTCAGTTCTGCCCAAAAATTCGCAATAGGATTACTATCTGGAGACTTTGCAATCTTGTAATGTCCTCCTGGTTGAGATAATCCTCTACAATACGTGTACTGTGGGCAGTAGCATTGTAATCCTGGAACACAAACCTTGCCATAGAATATGGCAGAAATATCGTGTCCATGTCATATATGTAGGAAGCGTCATTGACGTTTCCATGGCAGATATGAAGAACAGTTTTCCACCATTATGAATAGCTGCCCAAACATGTACTGCACCACCTCCTGTATGTTCCTTGTGGGAAATACATGCTCCCTCACCTGTTCACGAGGCAAACGACTAACACATGTCTTACCAGAACTCATCTCAAAAGATGACACGTCGCCAGTTTTCTAACTGTAAGTTGGCATGTTGTCTTCCTTAAGTAACACGGTGATGGCAGTGGATTCTGTTAATATTTGTTTGGTCAGTCTCCAGACTTCTTTCAACCTTCATGTGTTAACCTGATCAAAACACGGTCATCTTAGGCTGTAGTTTTTGCCGTCTACCAGTATACTTTCCTGAAATAACGTTTCCTGGAGTCCGATGACGTTTCAGGAATTTGGATACAGCATACTGGGGATACCCTACTATTCTGGCAATGTCCGTTTGCTTCATACCATTGCTGTACAGTCGAACAGTTTGACGCCCTATGACTTCTGGCACGTGACGAAGCATGACTCTACATCAAGAACAGAGAAATTGTCTGAACAAAGCGTTGATCTGTTTCGAAAATGATTACACCAAAAGCACACCCTTTTATACAAAACAGGTCTGTATGTGTGTGTCTACGAACAAGTGCTCAAAAGAACTTTACAGACCAAAATAACAACTCGTACATGTTTGTCCGATTAAACGCTCCTTTCTCTGTTACTACTCGGGCATTTACTCAATAACTATTCCATGCATTTAGACAATAACATCAATATAGAACAGTATGCAAGACTATATACTGTCTCCCCGTTGGCTTAGAGTTAAGATTAAGTGCTTATGAAGCTAAAATCTGAGGTTCGTTATACACAGCACAGATAGCCCATTGTATAGCTTTGCGCTTAACAACAAATAATTAACCAGTTTTACTCGACAGACAAATAGGAAAACCAAAATAGAAATTACTTAAAGTGTCTTCTCAGCTAATTAACTTAAAGTAAAATCAATATACCCTTGTTTATGTTCCTAAAATTCATTTTATGTTTTAGGCGATAACACGTAGCTTCTACATTCTACTAGGATATTTTTACTAATTATAGTGAATGCTTCATTTACAACATAAAGTTAAAATGAATAATGAGATTGTCTCGAATTATGTTTTCAGCAAATCTTTTATTTGATTTAGCTTCAGAAGAGTTCATAATATAAACTGCAATTTTCTTAATAATTCTTCTAATTTGCATCTTTCTTCTTTACAATTTAGTTCTTTGAGAACTTGAAACTTCTCTGTATACATTTTCTAAATCCGAAGCAGTGTTTGCATTTAAAAAGTTTCTGTTATAAACTAAATGTTTTTAATAGTTGAAACAACTCTTGTATATAACTGTTAAAAAGGTCGTAAAACATATTGTTGTTATTAAAGACATTGAGTTTAATTATAATTTATTAGTACACATTTCTGCCATTTTATTGCATAAAAAAGTGTTTAAGGTTATCAAGATCTTCAGCTAATTCTAGGACTCAAGGTTTCTTAATCTCATGGTTAAGTAAAGTGTTATTTAAAAAAATAACTTTTAAAACAATAACAAGTACAAATGTATTTCTATATTTGAGTGACAGATGGCGCGAAATTCGTGTTGTTTGAACTTTTTTAATTTGAATTTCAAAGAGAAAAATAGGTGTCACTACCGTGCATAATTGACTGAACTGCGAAGGGATATATAAGTATCATATCTTAATCGATAAATTAACAATTTACATAGTGCGTGATAGTCAGTTTCAACTGATCTCACATACATGTAGTGCTTATAAAGTACTGTAAATTCTGAAGCACTAGTTGGAGGATTATTCTACAGTTTTAAGCTTCTGGTGTAGAAACACCACATACATTGAGTTATTGGGTTAAATGAGCGTAACACAATCCACCATTATTTGTATTTTTCATTAATGTTAACTATTTTATTTCTCTTTATTTAGCGAATTATTTAGGAACATTCAACATCAATAATTCACAAACATTAGTATATTCTCCTACGTGACATTGTGCACTTGCATTATAATAAGGTACAAAACAGTAATTTAATGTGTAGTCTCTCCTGTTGTTTTCTTTGTATTTACTCGGAAGAGAGTTAAGTATATTTTATTTTAAAGCCCATGAGTATTAAACCGGAAAAATAAAGTAAAACGTGGATAACTTACTACATTGAGGAGCAATTCTTTAAACATTTTAGGTGTTTTACGGATAGAGGTTTGGAGGAAGATAAGATAGGTTTCAAAATCCCGAAAATAGTCATTTCTATATAGATATATTATTGAAATTTCTGAGAATTATAGAAAATTAAATACCATGACTTACTAACAAACGTCTCTGATGTTACTTAAATATAAATGCACATGTAGTGTGAAATTAATGTTAGTTCTTAGAGACTTGAAAAATGTTCTTAAGAAAGCTACTAATAAAGCAAGAAGCGATATACCTTACTAGTTATACAATAATTTTCTAGATTAAGAAAATTGATATTTAGAAAATGTATACTTTCATACATGGAAACTATATACTTTTCATTACAAATAGGCAGTTTTTATTAAAGTATTCGAAACATTTCCTGTTGATATCAATGGCGATAGAATAAATAATATCCTTTACTTACTCTCTACATAGTGACACGCAAAGATATAGCAGTTTTCGAAATTAGTTTAAGAATTAGTTCATGATTAAATAAGCTTATTCAAACTCGTGCAAAATGTAAGATAAAATCTTCTGAAAACAAATATATCTAAATGTCTCTCTACAAGCCCCATATTTACATAATAAATTTCAACTTACCAGAAACGCATCTGCATTACAAATGTCACTCAAGAACACCAGCACCTCTATTACAAATGTCACTTTTGAATAACCACACCTACATTGTAAAAGTCACTCACCAATATTACAAATATTGCTCTACTTGTCCTATATATATTACGAGTTTCCATCTAGCACAGGGACATCTATATTACAAATGTAACTCTAGCAGAAACACATGTACATTAAAAATGCCACTCTATAAATCACACCATATAGTACAGAAGTCACTCTGACAGTCCCAGTTCTATATTACAAATGACATTCCAGCAGCCCAAATATAAGTATCACTCTACTAGTTTCACACCTATATTACAAATAGTTCCTTACAGACCAATATCTATTTTAACAAATATCTAACAGACTAACAAATGTATTATCAATGTCACTCTAGCAGATAGACAGTTACATTACACATATCACTCTGTCAGTCCCTTACCACTACTTAAATACCATTCGATAGACAAACATCTAATTCCAAATATCACTATAATACACCTAAAGCTATTTTAGAAATGTCACTCTATCATTCCAACACATATATTACAAATGTTACACACACTCCAAACGTAACTTTATAATTCCCTCTTCAATATTAGAAATATCACTCTGTCAGACCTCACACCTATATTACAAGTTTCAATTAAGCACACCAACATCAATATTGAATTATCTATATTTAGTAAACCCAAACCTTTAATACAGATTTCATTCTACCCGTCCCATCCTATGGTGCTGGTCTGCTTAAGTGATAATTGTAATGTAGTTGATGGTCTGTAGAGTGCCATTTTTGTAATTACAATACAAATGTCCCCTCTACAAATCCCATACATACATTACAAAGCAACTCTACCAGTTACACAACTGCACTACGAATACCACACTAAGAGACACATATCTAAATTGAAATTTTCACTGTAACACATCCATGTTATAAATGCCACTCTTTCAGACCAACAATGTTTTTAAAAATATCAATCTACCACTCTACAACATATATTAAAATACCACTGTATTGACAAACACCTGTATTACAATATCACTGAAACAGGCTTAGCATGTATTAAAAGTGTCACTCCAGCAGACCTACACTTACGTTATAAATGACATTCTGCCATTCCAACGCCTGTATTATAAAATACTCTGTAGCAGACCAGCACTTATATTACAAATTTCATTCTGACAGATCAACATCTAGCAGCACTGTATTTATATTACAACTGTCATTTCAGAACGCTAAAAAGCTGTACTACAAATGTTACTCAAGTAGACAGACACTTACATCACAGTTGCTACTCTACCAGTTCCACACATATATTACAAACGCCAGTATACCGGTTTGGCACCTATATTACGAGTATAACATATCAAAAACTCTATTACAAAAGTTCCTGTAGCAGAGGATTTGTTTGTTTGTTTGTAATTATGCACAAAGCTACACAATGGGCTATCTGTTTCTAGCGTTGTAAGTCCGCAGACATACCGCTGTGTCACTTAGGGGGGGGGGGCTATAGCAGAGGAATACTTATATTAGAAATGTCATTATAGCACACTTAAAACTATGTTAAAATATCAATCTATCAGACCCACAGAAACACTAGAAATGTCTCTTTAACCGACCAACACCTGCACTACAAATGTCATTCTACCAGTCCCACACCTATATTATAAATAATACCCTAGTAGACCAACACCTACATAACAAATGTTTCTCTAACAGTCCTATATATAGATTACTAATTTCACTTAACCAGCCTCACATCTGGATTACAAATGTCATTCTACCAGTCCTACACCTATATTATAAATAATACCCTAGTAGACCAACACCTACATAACAAATGTTTCTCTACCAGTCCTATATATCTATATTACACATTTCACTTAACCAGCCTCACTTCTGGATTACAAATCTCAGCCTACTATATTACAAATTTCATTCTAGTGATCCATGTTTGAGTTACAAGTATCACTCTAGTAACCCTCACCTGTGTTACAAATTCTTCTCTACTTATCTCAAATGTTACTCTACCGGTCACATATCTGCTTTACAAACTCGCATGTACATTACAAGTGTCACCGTAGCTCACTAACACCTATATTACCAATGTCAGTCTAGTAAATTCACACCTTTCAAAATCTCATTATATCTTCTTTACACTTATATTCAAGTATCACTCTATAGACAAACACCTGTATTACAAGTATTACTGTAACAAACTAATATCTACATTAGAAGTGTCATTATAGTATGTCAAAATGCTAAATCATAAATGTCACTGTGTAAGATATATATTCTAGCACAACGGGTCCTATAATGCAAATGTAACTTTGAATGTCCCACATGCAGATAACAATGTCACTCTATCATACAAACATCTGTATTTAAGATATTTCTCTAGGAAACTCACACCTGCATTGTAAACATCATTTACCGCTTCCACACCTATATTAACAATGTCATTTTACTAGTCCCACATTTACGTTAGAAATGTCACTTTGCTATTGCCAAAACTATATTACAAATGTCACATTAGTAAACCGACACCTACAATGCTAAAGTCAATCCACCAGTCACCCACCTATTTTACAAATGTCACTGTACCAGACAAACACCTATGTTATATATGTTAAACCTAAGAGATCCACACCTGCATTTCAAATGTACCTCTACAAATTCCATATGTAAATTGCGAATGCTACAATACTTGTCCTCAGAACTGGACTACAAATGCTACCATACATGTCATGTATCTGCTTTACAAATATCACTTTTACAGACAACTTAGTAAGGATGCAAATCATGCTAATATGATAATAAGATGACAAACAACGATTTATAAGCATAATGAAATGATTTATTTTTGAGAGTACATATATGAAAAAGACATACCAATGTTCTGTCGAAACATGTAGTATGTTCTCCCAAAAATTAAACATTTCATTGTGTTTATAAATCGTTGTTTGCCAACTTGTTATCACTCCTACAGATCTACATAAACATTACAAGCGCTTCTGTAGCTCACCAATATCTTCAAATCCAACACCTATATTACAAATGTCAATCTAGGAGACTAACTCCAGTATTATAAATATTACTTTAAGAGATTCACGTGCACCTTACAACTGTCACTTCAGCACACAAAATCTGTATTATAAATGTCATTCCAGGATACAGACACCTACGTTACAATTGTCACACTGCCAGTGTCACACCTATAATTACCAATGCCGTTATAGCAGACCAGTACCTATATCATACTATCCCTCCAAATGACTAACACCTATATTACTTTTGTCTGTCTATCAGTCCTACATATATATACATGTATATATGTGTAAATGCAAGCTTACAGAATTCACATATGCATTCTGATTCTTATTCTATCAGTTCCACACCTCTATTAAGAATGTCAGAATAGCAGTCCCAAACCTGTATTACAAGTGTCACTCTAACAGATGTTTGTTTGTTTGAAGTTAAGCACAAAGCTACGCAATGGGCTATCTGTGCTCTGCTCACCAAGGATATCAAAACCCTGTTTCTAG
>NW_013666114.1:200006-201549 GCF_000517525.1 Limulus polyphemus | reverse complement strand
CGTATTTATAAAACTTTGATTTATTCATGAGACCTGATCCACTTGCAATTAATAACAACATTGATGCTGCTATATCTTGCAATAATCGAATCCGTATTTATAAAACTTTGATTTATTCATGAGACCTGATCCACTTGCAGTTAATAACAACATTGATGCTGCCACATCTTGCAGTAACCGAATCCGTATTTATAAAACTTTGATTTATTCATGAGACCTGATCCACTTGTAGGTAATAACAACATTGATGCTGCCACATCTTGCAATAATCGACTCCGTATTTATAAAACTTTGATTTATTCATGAGACCTGAAGCTTATCTATTTTCATCCCATATTTCTGAAAGTACTCAATTTGGACTTGTTTGTTGTTAAACCCAAGACTACACAATCGCTTATCTTTGTTATGCCAACCTTAAGTATCAAAACCCGACTTTTCGCATTATAAACCGTCAGACGTCCTGCTGAGCCACGGAGGTGGGATCAAGTTGTATATTCTTTCAGTCAACGAAGGTTGTTTCTACTATCCGGCTGTCTGTTTCTTCTCTAACTGTCAGCTCATTGTAGCGTGAAGAAGACTTCTATCTTGTTGTTATATCACAAGATGATGTACAAATATATATATATATATACATAAGCACACTGAAGTGTTATTAATACATTGATGGTTTTAAACTTCCCAAATTTAGAATATTTATTTTGTTTGAGAATGCTTAGTCTTTCAGTTTTGAAGATCGTAAGAATATTGCTTTCATCATATCCAAGACACAGTGTCGTAGCTGCGTCCGTAATGTAATCCCATACATTTCAGTGAACAAATACATTTTAACTATAATACACTGTTAGCCACTGATATTGCATATGGAGAAATATACTGTAGCTATACACACAAATCGTGTAAAGTAAACTTGCACTTCGATTCAACCGTAACACATCAAAAATGATCTTATCATTCTTTGTTATATGTGTATGTTATAAGTTTGAAGTTACATATATAAGATCTTGTGAGTATTGGAAGAATGCGTTCATCAGCAAGAGTAGAGAAATTTATACGCCCACGTACTAACATTCTTATTTAAGCATGTTTTATGATTCACTTGTCAGGTATTTCTGACAAACTAATGATTTTCTGCATATCAGAAATCGCGCTCAATTGAAAGAAATAATCCTAACTCATTAAGTATTGTAAGTAATTACAAGGAACTCCATATCTCAGCAGAGACATGTAGCAGGGATTTCAAATCCATTTCTACGTCCTTCGGTGATCTTGATTAATGTGTATTTCTATGTCCTTAAGTGGTCTTGATTAATGTGTATTTCTATGTCCTTAAGTGATCTTGATTAATATGTATTTTTATGTCCTTAAGTGATCTTGATTAATGTGTATTTCTATGTCCTTAAGTGATCTTGATTAATGTGTATTTCTATGTCCTTCAGTGATCTTGATTAATGTGTATTTCTATGTCCTTAAGCGATATTGATTAATGTGTATTTCTATGTCCTTCAGTGATCTTGATTAATGTGTATTTCTATGTCCTTAAGCG
>NW_013666114.1:188102-199985 GCF_000517525.1 Limulus polyphemus | reverse complement strand
CTTAAGTGTATCTTAGTATTAATTGTGTATTTCTTATGTACCTTAAGTGTATCTTGTATTTAATTGTGTATTTCTATTGTCCTTCTAGTGTATCTTGATTAATGTGTATTTCTATGTCCTTAAGCGATATTGATTAATGTGTATTTCTATGTCCTTCAGTGATCTTGATTAATGTGTATTTCTATGTCCTTAAGCGATATTGATTAATGTGTATTTCTATGTCCTTCAGTGATCTTGATTAATGTGTGTATTGGAAGTAAAGGTAACTTTAATTGTATAAAGTGACGTTTCTGTATTTTTCGGCTTATATGCTGTTCGAAAGGTTTTAGTCTTTGTAGGTCAAAAATTGTATTTTTTGTTGTTGTTGTTGTTGAATAAAAAGAGCACTGTGCATGTATACTTACGATTCTAATATTCTGTTCTTGTAATACAAGCCAGCCACTGCTTGTATGTTTTTAGTCACAAGCTATTAGTGCTGAGCGATGAATCGAAGTTTCGACTAGGTTTCAATTATCAGAATGAGCATCAAAATCAAATTTATACGATAACTTAATATCTACATTCATATCCCTTTAGTATATAAAAACAATAAACTGTTTATGTGTTCATTCACAGAGAATAATTCAGAGCCAATTCTCTCATTATCATCTTATCCCCCCTCCTTCTATAGAGCTTACATAAAACAAGAAAAACAAAACGAGCGGGTAGGGTTAACTGATTTCATTGGGTAAGAATTGTGAGTTACTGGCACTATTGTCATTCTGGGATCTGTAGTCCTAAGGGAGTCTAGAAGCACGGAGACACGCTCTTCAATTCGAAATGTAGCTCCCAGAATGCTCATCAAAAAGCTTTATAAACATTGTTGTTTGTTAGAAACAACGTGACAATACTTTCACGGATGCAACAGAACATTCTAGTCAGTAATAAAAACTAAACAGAACTTGTTTGTCAGCAATACAAGGTGAGCAATAATTTAAATATATACTGTACAAAATACACATGCATAATAATTCAATAAGGCGAAATGAAAAAAATTTATCATTTCTAACTTACTTATTATCAAATCAAATGCTGGTTTCAGATTATTATTCTTTCCTGTATGACGTCGCGTATGACGCAGTAATACCAGTCCTGGTGTCAGTTGTGATGCTAGAAAAACATCAAAAAAAGAAAATGAAATCAATTTAACACAAATATACGATACCTCATAACCCGAACGATTTCCGAAGGTGTACCTTTCTTCTTCTTGCCCCTGAAGAAGAATGCTCCACCTTTCGAAACCGTTCGATCCCCAGTATCATGGTATAGGGTATCAGTTTTTATAGTGGCTGTAGCCGAGAGTCAAACTAGTCAGAATACAGAATTGAAATCCAATTCCCTACAAGAAATACTTCAATTGCTAATATCAATCTAGAAAATAAACACCCAAGCCTGTTTTGCGGAATTGGAAGAGAAATAAACAACTAGGGAATCAGAAAAAACTTTTTCCTCGACCCAAAAACACACTGGAGTAGAAAAGTTTCGGTCTGGTACTAAAGGTCACATGACTCATTAATCATGCAACGATCGTTTTAGGCAGCAAAAAGTAACAGAGACAATCACCATCATAAATACTCTGATCTAAGGCCTTTCAACATTGTTGAATAATAGTGTTTATTTATCTTTCTAAATGAGCTATGTCCTTGCCATGATGTTCCTCATTGAACAATGAACAACATTTTTATGATTAATCATTTCTGACTTATTTGCAAAACAGCAGGCTAGTGTTAACAAACAATTATTGTCCTCCTGCTATGGGATTTTCAAGGAATATGATAAAAAAATACACAATGAGCGTTCTTTTGCCATAAGATTTACAAGGCATATGGTAAAAAATATACAATGAGTGTCTTTACGCTATAGAAATTACAAGTCGTATCCACCCATAGGAAATACAAGTGACCTCTATGTATTAAGAGCTCATGGTTCATTTATTTCTCTCACTGTCCAATACCCCACTGTAGATTTCAACATGAAACGATATTTTCTGGATATTTCTTATTTTACGGAAGCACATATACAGATGAGAACTCCTTCAAGAAGTGGAATTAGGTACTGGACTTGTTTAACATTAAGAGGTTAAGGATAAAACTTTTCAATATAAATGACAATACAATCAATATTTATGTAGCTCTGAGTAGGGTTAATCAAATAATGCTTAGAGTTCCCTATTTCGAATTCACACTGCAAGTAGCAATAGATGATTCAGTAAGGAATATTTCAGGGCTAAGTAATAACGTTCAAGTAAGATGAGACATACCAAGTCACTATTCTCGAAGTCATAAGAATGTATAATACCTACGTGAAAATTGGGAGTAGGGATACAAAGATAATGAAATTGTTCGTGCAATAGAAGTATGTTGGAACTCAGAGTATTACAAGGAACTACGCAATCCATTTCTTATTTAGTAGGTTGAAAATCAATGTTCTGCATCACGATCCTAAACGGAAACCGAGGTGCTGCCTTTAATGTGCAAGTTTGAACAGGCAATATCCATAGCAAGTGGAGGAAAGTATCCAACACTGTCTAAGACAGTGCCTTCCTATAATCCACAGTCTCTACTCTACTTTAAAAAACAGATGCTGGAGAAATCGCGAAAAAACTTCAACTATTGAAGAAACAACGTTTCCGAGATGGATACAAAACCAGGCTATATCATGAACTGCCCATGCTTGTGTATCGAAGATTTGATATCATTCTCTTGTCTCCTGGGGATCTAATTGATGCAAAACAAAACCTGTTATCATTTACGAAACGTTTACCAGGTGCTGATTTTCTCGTGAACGAAGGAAAGTCCCGGGTAACTGGATAGACCAAGTACAAGAACGCTGATATTGATAATGATCATTGGGCAGTAGAGAAGAAGAAACATATTCAAGAAAAGAATACCTCTGATCCAGAGTCTGACAGAAATTGAGGGACAGTTACTCTTCCTTCGTGAGAATTTGCTTCACCAAGAACTTAATCATTCGAAAAATTTAAATTATCTATGTTCAGTGCATTTGCACTCCAAATGGTCATAAATGGTTATTGTTATTCATATTGATCCGATATTAGTTATAATGTGTTATATATAAAAACGTATCTAATAAGAAAACTTATTTCTGTGTCTTATTTTCGCACTTTTTTTCTAAAAATGATCCACTTGGAATAACCGATTACAGTAATTGGGATTATTTATTAGCATTTAATCGATAATCGAATAATCTAACTATCTTCTATTATCAGCTTCAAGTACAGTCTCTAACTAACACGCTAATACAGTTTTCACACACTGTTAACATCTTTTAAGATCGCACTATGTACGTAGAGTCTCCAAAGCACCACGTTCGTATAAGTTATTTATAGTGTTATGATACATTTCTAACCTCAACACTCTCTCACACTAGATTAAAGTCTTGACGTACAATCCCAACCTCACATGTGCATATAATTACATCCCACTGTTGATGTACGGTTAAGCTTGAAAATTCTTTAGCTCCAACTCGTACTGTTTGTGTTCCTTCTCATCCCAATACATTGATATATTTTTGCCTTTTTTTCATTCAACCATTCAGTGTAACATAATCTATTCTCAGCTCATATTCCATATGTACAGCCTAATAGCGTTGACACGTTCCGTAAATCATAATACCGTCTAACACTAGCTCATGGTCTTTACGAGAAAATGCCAAAAATAAGACGTTCAAACTGCTTCCTCTAAATGATGACACACACCACTAACTTCAAGACCGCTCACATTCTTTATATAAACTATCCACTAAAACTGATTAAACGTCTTTAGATTGTTGAGGAACCTCTCTACATCATATAACACGAAGTCAGTCTCTGTGTTCAATATCACTTTAACACATCTATATCATATAACACGAGGTCAGTATCTGTGTTAAATATCACTTTAACACATCCACATCATATAACACGAAGTCAGTCTCTGTGTTCAATATCACTTTAAAACATCTATATCATATAACACGAGGTCAGTATCTGTGTTAAATATCACTTTAACACATCCACATCATATAACACGAAGTCAGTCTTTGTGTTCAGTATCAATTTAACACATCTATATCATATAACACGAAGTCAGTCTTTGTGTTTAGTATCAACTTAACACATGCACATCATATAACACGAAGTCAGTCTGTGTGTTAGATATCAACTTAACACATTCACACCATATAACACGAATTCAGTCTCTGTGTTCAATATCAACTCATCACATCCACGTCATATAACACGAAATCAGTATCTGACTTAACACATCAATAAATCTTCTACTTTCTGTTCACAAAGACAATTAAGCTACTCACCGTTGAATACCAGCTCACAGTCTCTATGTACATTTTCAAATAAACACACTTATAATATTAATACTTGCAGTTAACCTAAACAAACTGCATCACAATCTTGTACTATTTGTCTTAATTTGACGCATTTATGATTTGCACAGCATTTAGTACTTTAAAAACGCATCGATAACTTGAACATTCTTAACACCACTCAAACTCTTCACATTAACCTAACATATTGTTCCTTCGTACTGTTAATGTACTCAGTCGACTTCAAAATTCTCTCTTATCAATCCCACGAGGTTCGTATCCTTGGTAATTCTGCCTCTCGATGACATTGGTGTTTCACCTGTTTGCTATTTGGTTTCACGTTTAGAGGGTAGCATAATATTCACACTGTACAGGTGGAAAAAAAAGAAACCTATGTTTCTAGAATCTTGAAATGTTGAGTTATAAATGGCTATATCACACATGATAATACTTAAGTCTATAAATGATAAAGGCAATAAAAAATGTTATATTAGATGTATTAAAATGTTTTAACTCATGCAGTCGTTTTTTATAACTGTAACTATATTTTACGCCAATATAATCCTTCATGCGAAATATATATATAAACACATTTTTCTAATTCCAAAGAAATACTGTGGTGTTGTCAATCGCAAAAAAATAAAAACAACAACAACAACAGAAAATAAGATTTTTATATCCTATTTCATATCAATTCCTTTGAGTTTAAACTCTGCTTGTTTTAAAATTCAACTTCCAGGTTTAACTTTAGGACGTCATATTTTATTAGATTTCAAATAATATCTGGATCATTATAACCACTCATTTGTTAGGGTTAGCTAACACCATTTAATATAAACTGTCCATTAAAACCACTCATCTGTTAGGGCTAGCTAACACTATCTAATATAAAATGTCCATTATAACTACTCATCTGTTAGGGCTAGCTAACACTATCTAATATAAAATGTCCATTATAACCACTCATTTGTTAGGGCTAGCTAACACTATCTAATATAAAATGTCCATTTTCGTGATTACTGAAATCAATTCGATTATAATCTGTTAAATTGGTGTTTTTAAGAATACAAAACGATTTGGTTATATTCTAACATTTTTGCAATGACATATTAATTTACTAGCGAAAGTACCAGCTTCGCTCAGGTTATTTGGTTGATTTATTCTAGATGACTATGTCAGTGTGTGTATTTTGAACCAATTTTATCATAAAAGTATAACCAAAAATACTTCTGTTGTTCCTTTACGGGATGTGGCCTGTCTATAAAGGTAACCTTTCCTCTGACTTGTCATCCGATTTTAAACTTAAATAATAAAAACAAATAATAAAAAACAAACCTTTTTAATTAATGAAGCCTCTAAATTAGTAAACAACAAATATCTTTTTACAATTTTCTAGTTTATACATTTCATTTTATACTTTCAGCACATAGCCTCTTAACAACAATATCAGGTTAGACTTTTATTGCTAAGCAAGATGATATAAATACCATTATTGGAACGCATTGTTACCAAAACGCACTAGCCTTTCTATGTATTAGAAGTTGTTTATGAGGAACCACTTCTTTTCTACCTGTTTTTTTTTTGCTATACTGCCTCATTAAAAAGATACGCACGCGCACGCACTCACGTGCGTATCTGTCTGTGTGTGAATAATATCTATAATTTGAAATATATGGAACCACTTCTTTTCTATGTGGTCTTTTCGCCAGCTTCCATACTTAAAAAAATGCTCACGCGCATGCACGCACGTACGTAAATAACTAATAATACCCAGGTCCAAACCCTCAGGGTCCACTTAGTATGGTTCAAAATTTCAGGTTTATAGGTTCTTTCCTCTTAGAGCTATGGCAGTCACACATACACAGACACGCACGCATACAAGCGCGTGTCTGTCTGTCTATCTGTGATCTCTATTTGTAATATAAGGAACCACTTCTTTTCTATGTGGTTTTCGCTAGCTTGCCTCATTAAAAAGATGGGCACGCTTGCACGCTCCTGCAAATTTCTTTTCTATGTGTTTTTCGCGTGAAAATATAAGCACGCGCATGCAAGCATGCACGTATATAAGTTATAATACTCAGGTGCACAGCCTCAGGGTCCACTTACTATGTGTGCAAAATCTCAGGTTTCTAGGTTCTTTCCTCTAGGAGTTAAGGCGGTCACACACACAGAGACCCACAATTACGCCCTTTTATTACTATAGATGTATATGTGTGTAGTCAACAATTATTCATCCTTTTTGTTTGTTTGCTCCTTGCCATACCTTTAAACAATTTAAAATTATTGTTGCATTACCGTGATTAAATAATTATTAATGTATCATGTCAGTCGTTATCTGTGTTGGACGTTAAGTATTTGAGCGACAAAAAAACAGCATGCTAAAACTTAGTTCATATAACCAATATTTTATATGTTAATTTATTTATCAGGAATCACAAGACAACTTTATTTATACGCAAATTATATTACACTATACACACATCTACGCATATTCAAAAAACAATAAACGATCATAACAATTCTTTTCATACTGGTTTTCACCATGTAACTAAAGGAATCTTAATTGAGAACAGTAAAGAAAAATAACAATATTGAAAATAATAAAAGAAACAGAAAAAATCAATAAATTCTGGAAACTTTAGAGATAAGAGATTAAAGGAAATTTATAAAGAAACTAAAGACAAAACTGAGAGTAAAGAAGAATATAAGGAAGATACGTGCTCAATCCCAGAACTTCCTGGTTTCATAACTGCTCGTTACTCTGAAAGATGTGGTAAAACAATTGCTTTGTGTAAGAGTAAAGGGGAAGCCAGTAAGTAATAAAAACAGAACTCGCGTGTAGAGTAGGGAAGATGAGTGTAAATCTGTCAACGAATAGGCCTATGTAAGAAAAAGTTACAGAGTTATAATTCGTAGTTTGAATTGATGACAAAGTTACTAAGGCTATTTGACGTGGTCATATATTTTAAACTACAAACAGAAGTAAAGAAGCCAGTCAGTAGTACCCCACCAGCCGCCATACATTCGAAAGAACTGACTATCACCTTTATAATACACAGATATTGAATATTTTTATAAATTTGGACCCTTTACTACAGGGTCCATACGTGCGTATGCTCTGACATCACAATAAGACTGATAATGATTTAAGTCACATTATCAATTACAATACTTTACTGGCGCAGTACAAGTTTATAGCAGTGTTGTTAATTTGGTTTGTTTTTGAATTTCGCGCAAAGCATCACGAGGGCTATCTGCGCTGTCCGTCCCTAATTTAGCAGTGTAAGACTAGAGGGAAGGCAGCTAGTCATCACCACCCACCGTCACATTATACCGCCCCCACAGTTGAATAGGCGGGCATGTTTGGTGGGACGGGGATTCGAACCCACGACTCTGAGATTGCGAGTCAAGCACTTCTAGTAGTAATAGAATATTATAGCATTTCAACTATATGCTGTTTGTCATATGGTGCTGTCGTTTCAACTACAACTTTGCGTCTATAGCCGTCTTGATGACTCTGTCATTATCCGAAGTCATCATCGGGGTTAACCCACAATAATTAATGAATGTTAACTCGTTACTAGTCTTATGGTGTGCAGTATCGCGTACATGCTACTATTAAACGAGATGCTCGATCAGCTAGGTCGTTCTAAAATGTAAATTTAGCTTTTCAGACCTAAAAACCAAAAATAAAAAAAAATCTTATATTTATAGAATGCAACAGTTTTGTTAAAAAACACAGTTCTTTAGTTGCTTATTTTAAGAATGTTTCTTAGAAAATCCATTGTCTCTAGATATTAGGCCTAAAACTTTAATCTTATTTAAGATGCAGTCAGGTTCGATCTATGTATTCTTCTTACATTGAGAAAATAATTGTTTGTTTGTAATTAAGCACAAAGCTATACAATGGGCTATCTGTATTCTGCCCACCACGGGGGGGGGGGCAAAGAGAAAATAATGAGACGTGATATAAATAATCCAAAATCGTATTATATTAGTTGAAACTGTAGAACCACTTCCAAACAATAGCTAGTTATCGTGTATGACCTCATCCGTCATTTTTCTATATCGATATTCTGACACACGTTACACACTTTACTTACGTTCCTCCACATATCAGCTTTTCATGTATTGGATCCTTTGATCCGCTTTCCATTTTGTCGGATCCTGTGATCTATTTCTTTTCTTTTCTTTGTTCTATATTATTTCGTTTATCTTTATTTCCTTTCGTTTCTCCTTTTTATCTTTGAAATATGTTGGAGTTTGCTTAGCGCATGAAGAATACTCCCATCAAGAAGCAAGAAGATCTGGTGGCTTGTTGTGCTTTTGTGGTTTCCTTTGTAGCTAATATCTGAAAAAGCCGAAATTCATGTCACCACATTTTTTCACTAAGTACTCTGACTATATTTCTTTAGCCACGGGCGGGGCGAAGAGGAATTGTCATTTTCTGAGCACCTTTGTTTTTTTTTGTAACTAAATACCAACCACGAATAAACAAATAGAAACATCACATCTGCGAGTATAATCCTACATACAATTGATGTCTGTGATATTCGCTTTTAATCAGAGGTCATTTAGTAGGTCGCTCTGAATGAGGCCAGACTGAGAGAGTAATTACACAAGCACTTGGGCCTTCAAATGGTTGTATGCATAACATCATCACCCAGTTTAATGACAGTGGCGTTACAACCATCAGGCACAACATCGTGCAAGTCCATAAAAACCCTGGTCATAGCTTGTCAAATATTGCAGAAACGGTAGGCAAAGGTACAGTTCGCCAACTATTAAACAATGTTGGCTACTTAATGTGTGTAACTAGGAGAAACCTCCGTTGACTACAGCACATGTGAGGCGGCAGTTTACTAGGCTACTGAAATGTTACTATTCAATTCTGGAGGACAGTGAATCGTGGTTTCAGCAATTCAGCTCCGGTGGACGTGTATTAGTGTGGAGTAGACGAATACCACCATTCTGTTTACAGTGAACAGTTAAACATGGCGGTATTGGTGTCTTAATGAAGGCAGCCATTTGGTATGGTGGAAAACAAACCTTCTTTTCTTTAATGGTTATTTAAATGTTGTCACCATCACTATTCTACAGAACCATCTCCTACAACTCTTCCATCAAAGTGACCTACAGCCACACACCCATATTTTTCAGAAATATGTTGGTACTTGCCACGCAGCCAAAATGACAACAATGCAGAAGAGGGGAAAAAAGCATTACACTTCTATTGTGGGTTCCATACATATGGGGGAAATATAGACAGGGAGCTAAAGAAAATACCCTCACTTCCCATCAATTCAAAGCAGTTAAGGATCATACTGCTCCATATAATCGTACTAATGACCGAAACATCTTTCCTGTTTTAAAAATCTCCTTCGTTATTGTGAAAGCTGTAACCTATAATGAAGTAATAAATTTAATTTCAGTGACATGAAAACCATTGTAATCTTATTGTTTCACGGGTGCTCAATATGTTCTGCCAGAACATTCTAGTTTTATGTACTGTATATATTGTTGCAACAGCGGAAATCACTTGACGCTAGTAACACGTCATGAGATTCTAGAAAGATCATGTTCGTTCGTGAAGCCTCGAGTGTTCTCCAGACGCCCTCTATTTCGTATATATAAGACCTGCGAGAAGTGACGGCATAGATATGAATAACTGCAGATTGAAGAGATAGAGACGGACAATTGAGTCAAGCGCGGTAGTAAAGTGCGTGAATCGTTCGTTGTGAATTATGGCGTGTGTTTTAGTCAAAGTGACTATGGAAATTTAGTGTATTGCAAAGTTGAATTGAGAAATAATAAACTAGTTTTAATTAGGAAAGGACTTGTATCGCTAAGTTTTTTTTTTTTTTTTTTGTAAAGAATTTCTACGGAAAATTAACCAACGACTAGAGTCGTAACAATATGTTTATATAACTTATTTGTTTTGGGCCTGATTATTTGAAATTGCACTGGGAAACTGAAAGTTATTGTTTTATTTTCTTGAATATTCTTTACTGAATATTATGTAGAGATGTATATATTTACTTGAGTAGAATTTAAAGTTTAAAATGTCATATTAATATAAATGAATCTCTAATTTTTTCTAAATAATTAGAACTGAAACCTCAAAAATTTATACAGAATCAGAAATATTGATATTATTTACGTGTACAATAGAAAGTACATGAAAAGTTTTTATAAAAAAACAAAACATATTTTACAGATATCTACCTAAAACAAAACAGTTTTTAAATGCATATGTACACTATTTTACCAATAGCATTGAGACAAAAACAACGGGGCGTAGTTTTTTGCTGCCCAAATCATCTTGTAAGGACTTGGTGAGATAGTTAACCAATTTCTCGCAAATCATTGCCAAATATACAGAAATTATGACATCTTTTCTTTATATTATTCAGAAAGCGCTCCATAATGCCACAGACAATTTGCTATTTTTGGGTACATTGTGCACTATGGAATGGTGCATTATCTTACTCAAGATCATATGGTATTTTCCTTATAATTTTATAAATAAAGATAGTGGAGTACTCCTAAGATGGTCATTCTTAAACAAGGCATTTATAAATACCTTAAATATTTCCAGTGGATCAGTTCCAAGCTAACAAACCTATAGTATGATATTTATTTCACCACTTTTCACAGTCGAGATGGCACAGTTCTCGTCAAATCTTATCTAGTCCATTCAAAGCAAACAATAAGAATCCGAATGCACCACTCAATAAGCCGGATTTTCATTGTTCCCTACCTAAATTTCAAAGCTAGATTCACCATAAGAGACAAATCCCTTTATTCAAATCAATGATAAGCAGCTTATGGGCTGAAGTCCTCCTGTGAACTCGATAACATGAGAACAGTAGCTATGCTAATCTCCAGTTTTTAATATTAATTAAAATCGTAGTAATGGGTTTAAAACTACATGTGCGGTTTCATAACACGGGATAACGCGTTGTGTGATTTAAATGGAAATTGAGGGGGAAAGCAAAGATGAATAGTTCGTGATGTACTCTCCTAATACTTATGAGAGTGTAATATATCAAACTCCACAGTTTTCAATTTAAAAATAAAATATATGAAGAAGTATTACTTCCGACGCATATGTGAAAGTGAAAAGTTTGACTCATAAGGTTTTCAGTTGATTGAGGTTAAATTTGGTACAAAGGATAGAAATTGATTAACTTTTCGTGAATGTAACTCAAAAGTTCAGGTCACATTGAAAGTCAATGATATAACTTGAAAACTTTTCATCTGAATTTCATACAAAGATTGAGTATCCCCCAACAAGCAACTGTTCGGATATAACTCTTGGTAAACGTACCTCAAAGGTTAACGTTACCTTGAAGGTAAAACACTGTCAATATAATAACAGCAAATTGAGATTTAAGAAAAAAACGTTCAAAATTTGAAACAAAATTGAGATAGAAAGAGGACCTTGGCACCGAGACCTACAATTTTGAGGGTGAGAAATTATTTCATGTATATTTTAGGTTGGTTACATTTCGGGAAGAG